>NC_056744.1:337883217-338183217 GCF_019279795.1 Protopterus annectens | reverse complement strand
ATTGGTCAATTATTAAGGGTTTTTAATGTGTAACTATATAAGGCTGGGTTGGCTTATTTGAAATTGTTCTGATGAAGTCCCCTGTAATTTGGGGGAAGAAAGCGCTCAACGTGGATTAATTGTGGTCAATAAAGCTGGTTGTTTGTCTAAGCTGTGGTTGCCTTTGGTTACATAGTATTTTGGGCTTTTGGTTCATCTGACTAAAGAAAAGTTTGGGAGCGAATCCCTTCAGACCTTTCCTGTCAGCACAGAGGGAAGGCCGAGCCCTGAAAGGGCAATGCTAGGAATAAAAATGTCCAAATGTCCCCACCCTGACATAAAAAATAGTAAAAAAAATCAAGGGGGATGGAAGGAGGGAGTGGCTACTACAGCAACAATCATTCGAACATCTACTGTTTAAAAAGTACAGTTTTGTACCTACCATAAATGTAGATGTTCGAGGATTCCATTGCTGCAGTCCTTACTATTGGGTATAGTCCGCATCCAGTCGGCCCGAATACCAGAGTATAAGGCTGACGTCGGTCAGGGCGCATTAGACTGACGTCAGTACGTCAGGGTACTAATGCGCATGACCGGCGTCATATCCTCAGTCTTTTCTTGCCCCAGATGTCAGAAGACCCTAAAAAGACAAGGCCCAAAATACCTGCACCTAAACATGAACAATATATACAAAAATATAAGCAGGTAAATCACCTACACAACCACCCCTAAACACAGAGGGGAAGGAGGGAGGTAATTGGACTGCAGCAATGGAATCCTCGAACATCTACATTTATGGTAGGTACAAAACTGTACTATGTTCTTCGTCTTCCATTGCTGCAGTCCTTACTATTGGGTAGAATCCCAAAGCAGAGGTAAGGGAGGCTGGCAAATCATAAAGAAGCAGGAGCTGACAACATGCCTTGCAAAACAGCTGTGGCAAAACCAGCCCTAGACTTAGAGTAGATAGGAAGGTGATAATGCTTAGAGAAAGTATGCACTGAACTCCAAGTAGCTGCTTCCAAAATATCCTTAGTTGCCACCCCGTAGAAATGCTGTTGAAGTGGCAGTAGCCCTAGTGGAATGAGGCCTAATCCCAGCTGGAACCTCCTTGCCATGATGGGAATAACAAAATGCAATGCAAAAGCCAATCCACCTAGAAATAGTTTGTTTTGACACAGGCTTGCCCTGCGAACTCAAAGCAAAAGAAACAAACAACTGCTGAGACTGCCTAAAATCCTTAGTCCTGCTTAAGTAATAACGCAATTGCCTGTGGACATCTAAAGTATGCAAAATCTTTTCCCTTTTATTTTGGGGGTCTGCATAAAAGGTAGGCAAATGAATAGTTTGGTTTAAAGCCACACTAGAAACCACCTTAGGCATAAAGGAAGGATTAGTACGTAATGATACCCTATCCTTATGGAAAATCAAAAAGGGCTCGACTGCCATAAGGGCCTGCAACTCAGACACCCTTCTTGCAGAAGTAATAGCCAACAAAAAAGCAGTCTTCCATGACAAATATTTCAATTCAGCAGTAGCCGCAGGCTCAAAAGGTTGTAGAGTAAGTTTGTCCAACACAAAATTGAGATCCCAAGCAGGAGTAGGAGCTCTCGTGGGGTCTTATATTCTTAGCCCCTCTAAGAAACTGCTTGAACAAAGGATGCGAAAACAATGGTGGGTCACAATCATAGTGAGCTGAGATTGCTGCAGCATGAATCTTGATGGAAGAAAAGGACAGACCCTTGTCCAGTAACTCAGTAAGATATTGAAGAGCCATACTCAAATTAGGCTCAGAAATCTCCAAATTCTTTGCTTTACTCCAAAATAAAAATCTCTTCCATTTTGCTGCGTACACTTTCCTTGTACTAGGTCTTCTAGCTTCCATAATCACATTTAAAACTTGTTGAGGAAGTTGAGACCTGCTGTGTTTCAACACAGAATATGCCAGGCTGTCAGATGAAGAGAGTGAAGCTTGACATTGAGCAGATGACCGTCCTGCTGGGATAACAGATGTGGAATCAAAGGTTAAGGCCATGGAGGCTTCTTTACCAGACTCCGTGGTAGAGGGTACCAGTGTTGCCGAGGCCAATCTGGAGCTATCAAAATCATCCTTGGCCTGTCCTGTCTGACCTTTAACAGTACCTTTGGAAGAAGAGGCAGAGGTGGAAAGGCATACAGATGAAGGTTTGTCCAACTGAAAGACAGAGCATCCACTTTCCAAGCTGTGTGATGAAACCCCTTTGTGCAAAACTGTGGCAGCTGGTGGTTTAGTGGAGAAGCGAACAGATCTATGTCTGGAGTTCCCCATGACACTGTCAATTTCTGAAATACATGAAGATCCAGTTTCCACTTGTGGGGATCCATGATTTGTCTGCTTAACACATCTGCTAAGGAGTTCTGTGCTCCTGGCAGAAACCTTGCCTGAAGAGTTAGGTGCAAGCGTGCAGTCTCCCATAAAATCATTGCATGCCTGCATAGAGGATAAGAATGTGTTCCCCCTTGTTTGTTGAAGTACCACATGACAGTTGTGTTGTCTGTTAGAATCAACACCTGCCCTGGAAGAAGTAACTCCTTGAAAGCCAGCAATGCGAACTGGACTGCTAACATCTCCTTTATGTTGATATGTAGATGCTGTAGTCTGGCAGGCCACTTGTCTTGTATCCACTTTACATTTAGATGAGCTCCCCAAGCAATGTCTGAGGCATCTGTCGGTAAAATCTGACTCGCCTCTGGCCGGGTCACAGAGAGTCCCTTGTTTAGGTGACATTCCTGAGCCCACCACAAAAATACTCTTTGAAGGCAAGGTATTATTTGAATGACAGTGTCTAAAACCTGGCAGTGCTGTGTCCATACATTTTTGAGATACCATTGTAACTTCCTCATATGCAGTTTGGCATTGGGAAGCACCAGAATACAAGATGCCATGAACCCTAATGCTTGAAGGACTGTCTCTGCAGTCAGCACGGACTGATGAGATAGTTGATGGAAGTAAAGTGACAGACTCTTTTGTTTGTCCGGGGTTAAAAAGGCCATCTGGGCTGCTGTATTCAGTCTCACACCCAGAAAGCACATGTCTTGAGAGGGTACTAGACTGGACTTTATTTCGTTCACAGAATACCCTAGGCATCTTAGCACTGCTATAAGATATTCCAGATGCTGTAGAAGGTCTTCCTTTTCTTGAGCCAGAATCAGGCAGTCGTCTAAATAAGGATAGATTTGAAGTCCTTGTAGCCTGAAGTAAGCTATCACTGGAGCCAGAACCTTTGTGAATACTCTGGGCAGTAGATAAGCCAAAGGGCAATGCAGAGAACTGATAATGAGAATCTCCAGCTTGAAACCGCAGATACTTCCTGTAACTTAGCCTGATATGCACATGAAGGTAAGCTTCCTTGAGATCTAAAGTTACCATCCAGTGATCTTTGCCCAGCAGGGGTAAAAGCTGTTGTAACGTCAACATCTTGGACTTGGGAATGTCCAGATAAGTGTTGAAGAGAGATAAATCCAAAAGCAGTCTCCACGTGTTCCCCTTCTCTGGTACTAGGAACATGCGAGAATAAAATCCTAGGCCCCTTTCTGACACAGGGACTGGTAGAATGATGTCCAACACCCATCTGTCTTGAGTAATTAAATCCCAATTTCCTTTGAAAAGAGACAGTTGTCCTTCCAAAGGAGCTGCCAGACGAGAATCTACTGGCAGTTGAAAAGGCAGGTCATTGGGTCTGTTTACGAAAGGACTGACCCCTGCCCTCACCAGAAGTCTGAGCAGGTGAACTCCCTGTTCTAGGCCTAAAAGAACCTTGAGCCCTGCCCCTACCACGTCTAGACCTACCCCTAGACTGGGAATCATAAGCAGGATATGTCCACCCCTTAGCAGGCCAATTTCTACTAAACTTTGGTGGCTGTACCTGCAAAAAATCTTTAACAGTTTGCATAGACTTAGCTTTGTCCTCCATTTTCTTTAAAACTGCTTCCACAGGTGAACCAAACAACACATCAGACTGCAAAGGAGCATCCAAAATCCTTGTCTTAACATGCTCAGCCAAATTTTGATCCCTCAACCAGGCATGCCTGCGAAGAACAGAACTAGTGGCAGCCACCCTCGAGGAGGCCTGCACAGCATCAAAACCACATTGCAAAGAATGCTTGCCCACTTGTTCAGACACATAAACTAAATCCAGCAAGTCTTTACAATCAATACCTTCCGCCAAAGCATCCACCTTAGATTTCAATTGTGAAAGGAGATAATTTTGATATTTCAGCATGTGAAACTGACAATTCAACGCTCTCATGGCTAGAGTGGAAGAAGTATACACTTTCTTACCCCACCTATCTAACGCCCTTGCCTCTTTGTCAGTGGGAACAGGATTTTTAACCACAGAGGCCTTAACACCTTTAGGCCCCTGAGAAACAGTTTCTGGGTCCGCCCTAGGACTCTTAAACAAATACTTATGAGCTTCGGGCACCCTATAGTACCTATCAGGTTTAACAGGAGCAGGAGGCAAAGAATCAGGGTTCAGGAAGCCTCTGCAAAAACATCTTCCACCACATTCAAGACAGGAGGTATAGCTAAGGGCCTATGCTGGGGTAAAAACAAGAATTCCCTAAGCCTCTTCCTGGAATCAGAGTAATCCTGGCCTTCCCATTTAAAGTGCTCCCTCATGGAATGCAGAGTCTCTGAAAATGAAAAATCCTCAGGAGGAGAAGCCGAAGGAGTGGCATCATCCACATCAGAATCAGAATAATGAGGATACTCCTGCAAATCTTCCGTAGAAGATTCAGAAGCCCCTGAACCCTGTTCAAAACTGTCAAACTCTGGTTCCACTCTAGGCCTCTTATCAGGAGGGCCCATAGAACCTCTAATCATAGTAATCAAATCTTCTGCCATTTTAAGCATATGTTTCTTAGGTACAGAACCCGAAGGCTAGGAGAAGCCCCTACTGAAGCTGAAGTTGGCCTACCTCTAAAAGAAGTTTTGGCAACAGAAGGAGAGGCTCTAACTACTTTGGGAAGAGAGGGAAGAATAGTTACCTGAGAAGCCCCCTCAGCCTGGCCTGCCTCCTGAGAGGGTACATCCTGTAACAGTAAGGTTTCTGCCTGAGACTCTATAGAAACTCCTGGCAAAACCTCTGGCTCCACTGAGCCATCTAAAGAACCGACGTCCGGGACTGCCGGTTCATCAACCCTAGGCTTCGCTGTTTTGTCCTTGCGCTTCTTGGATGAAGCAGGCGTCGGAGCATCCGACGGCATTTTATAATTGCAACGCTTCCCAAACACTAATCTGGCACAGTCTAACCTCCTCTTAATAGTGCGTTTGTTAAAGTTAGCACAAGAGCGGCAACCAACAACGTCGTGCTCAGGCCCTAAACAAGGTATACATAATGTATGGTAATCCCTATGAGGTATTTGTTTCCCACAAGAAATACAGTTATTCACTTTTCTGACATCCGGTTAAATACTGAGGCAAGAAAAACCAAAATGTTCCCCAACGGGTACTTAGCCAACTCTGATTCGGTCTGAAACTCCGGTTTCGGAAATATTTCAGAACGCCAACCTGCACTCGCAAAACTGCTTCTGCATCGGATCACGCGGCAAAAAAGACTGAGGATATGACGCCGGTCATGCGCATTAGTACCCTGACGTACTGACGTCAGTCTAATGCGCCCTGACCGACGTCAGCCTTATACTCTGGTATTCGGGCCGACTGGATGCGGACTATACCCAATAGTAAGGACTGCAGCAATGGAAGACGAAGAACATCTTACACAGCTGTATTATGTTCATCATACTGACGACTGCTGCAGTACCCACAGCTGTATGGGTAGATTACCTTAGCTAACTACATTTGGGATGTAGAGGGAGAAGAGTACATGTGCCCCTGAAGAATTGGTCCAGATCAAGCTTTGCTAGGACAAGAGAAGGAATCAAGCTTACAGTGTTTGCACAAGTATGTACAGAGGACCAAGTAGCAACTTCTAGAATACTTAAGAGTCCAACACTTCCCAAAAAAACATATATGAAACCAATGCCCTGGTACAGGGGGGATCTTGACCCTGCCTGGAATAGTTTTGTATAATAAAAGATGATAGCTTAAGACAACCATTTGGAAATAGTCTGACACAGGCTGTTCCTTTGCATCTTCAAAAGAAATGAACAATTGATCTGAAGATCTGGAAGATTTAGTTCTGTCAAGAGAATCCCCTGTCGCTCATTCGTATCTGTTACAAATAAGAGGTTTGTGGTTTCGTTCAGATACTTTAACACATATAAGCACATCAGGATGGATAGCAGTATCTCTAAATAGGAATGAACTAACAAACAGAGCTTACATACATGTTCACATCTCAATAGCCAATGTCAGGCTCGCACATGCTCAGTACTCGCACTCTAGTGCAAGCCTTTGCATAACTTCTTAAAGGTATATACACATGCATACTGGTCTACAGTACCCATCTTGCCTGTGGACATGTAAAGTATGGACTATCCTCTCTCACTTATTTTTAAGTTCAGGAAAAAAACACAAGGAGATGGACAGTTTGGCTTAAAGCCAAGTTGGATACTACTTTAGGCATAAAAGGATTAATGCGCAAAGAAACCCTGTCCATATGGAAAATGAGATAGGGTTGACTCACCAATAAGAGCTCTCAACTTAGATACCCTCCTTGTGGAGGTTACAGCAGTCCGTAAAACTGCCTTCCATGTTGAGAACCTCAAGTCAACAAGATTAGCTGGTTCAAATGGAGTAAGTGTTAGCTTCTCCAACGCAAAAAAATCGTATATTATTTCCCTGCACAAAGGAGGTAACTCAACCGACCCCTCAAATTTTAAGCCCATCTCTATCCTATCCCCTATCTCAAAAATCCTAGAGAAGTGTTTTCACAAACAACTCATTCTCGTATAATTCAAGAAAATCTTCTTACACCTACCTAACATGGATTCCGCCCACATCATAGTACCACTACCGCTCTACTATGCTTCACTAACTCATCTCCACTTCGCCCAATAACAAACTAGTATCTTCCCTCCTCTTAGACCTAAGGCTTTCGACACTTTCACATAACCTCTTGGTCTCTAAGCTGTCTTCCTTCAACCTCTCTACCTCCACCTGTAACTGGTTCTCTTCATACCTGTCCCAAAAGAGCTCAAATCTGTCAAATGGATGTCAGCTACTTCATTTCTTCCTGTGTTTACTTGAGTACACCAGGGCTCCATCCTGGGTCCCCCCTACTATTTAACATTTTTACTAAATTATCTCTTCCAATCCTGCCTCAACTCTAAACTTGTACAATATGCTGATGACCCTACGATCATCTCTACCTCTGACACTCTAACTGGCCTACATACTCATACAAGCCACTTCACACTCTCGAAAGATGGCTCGCTACTAATCAGCTCCTGCTCAACCCCAACAAAACTAACTTCTTTTCCTTCCCAAACCTCTCAATCACTTCAAATCTTCCTTCTCTATCGCATCCCTAAACAATATAACTACTCTAGCTGAACCACACACCAAACTACTTGGCATACGGATAGATGAACTATAATTCAATACCCATAACAACAACTGTATCAGAGACACCAGAAAATGGGATGCTATACAGAAATAAAAATTTCCTTACACAAGAAGCCAAAGTATCCCTTGCCCAGGGTCTATATTATGATAGTGCACGCTCAAAAGAGCGAACTACACATAATCAACCCCATGTAAGCGAAAGCTTACAACGTCGAAACCTCAGAACAGCGATTTTCTTCCGGGGGGGGGGGGTGACTGTGAAACATTATATAATGTGGGGGGCTGTGTTGCTCACATCCCCCTACTTAAATATACCAACTCCAAGATCGCATTACAATGCCGAAAACGGCAAAGTAGCGAAAGCAGCCAAGCAAATTCTTTTCCAGGGAAAGAATTCGCTGAAAAGCCGCTTCGCTATTTTGCCTTTTCACGCTTTTCAGTTCGACAAAGACACATTTGAAAACCTGCGTCTGCAACAGCGTAATAGGGAGCCCTTGCCCAGGCCTACCTCCTTCCTACCTTACTTCAAATGCTGCCCCTATTTTTGGCAACCTCCAAATGAATCTCCTAAACAAACTTGAACAAACTTGGAATAAAATTGCTAGATTTTCCAGAAATATCCCCCATTGCTCACACCACTGCCTCTCTCAAAAAAAAAAAAAAAAAACTAAACTGGCTAGAGTTCCATAACCAACTCCTTCTGCCTCAACTTCACAAGACACACTCCATCTTGCTACGACTTCAAGCTTGTCCATCATTAACAACTCTCATCTCGCCCTACATCCCCAACCGTGAGCTTCGTAGCTCTGACCATCACCTACTCCATATTTCCAAACCCAATAAATCCATAAGTAAAAGTCTTTATACCCATGCAGTCTCCACAACCTGGAACAAGCGTCCTCCTCTCCATCAGATCCCTCCCTAATTCACTCAACTTCAAACTTGCCCTAAACTACTTCCTACGCAACTCCTGGTCCTGCACCCTACTTGAAATATTCCTCCTCCCCTACCCTCTTCTCACTCTATCCTAACTGCTCCTCGCCGTTCCTAAGTTTTTCTACCTCCTCCTTCAGTAACCTATACAACTGGTTTCTTAAATACTCTCTAGTTCTTCTTACAACTCTCACCTTTGCCTCTCCTGAACTTACCCTACCTCCCTCACAATTTTCCCAGACTCCTTTATGCTACAATTAGAACCTGCTTCTCTGCCAGTCCTTCCTTTCCTCCTTCACCTATTCCTTAATATTCAACTACACTTCAACTACATGTTATTGTAAAACTTTTAATTGCACCTCTTTTAAGAATGTTTAATCATAATCTACATCCTTTTTGTTTTTGTGTCTATCTGCATTTTTTCCCATTTTATGCATATGTAAATTCACTTTTGTTACTAATTGTAAACATTGCAACTTGGAACTTTTCTCCTCGGGTCTCTGCTGAAAAAAGGGCACCTGCCCAGCTAGACTAACCCGGGTAAACAAATGACAAATAAAAGATCAAGGAGGGGCCAATGGTTTTCTTGGAGGCATATTATGCAAAACCCCTCTCAAGACCATTATGACATGAGACAGCACTGAGAGAGGAGAATCCATGGGCAGATATATTGAAATGGCCAATAAATTAACCTTGTTAGAGGAATACGAAAAGTCATAGGAAACCAACTCTCACAAATATTGCAAAGCCAGAGAAAGTACAGTTGTGTACACTTACCATAAATGTAGATGTTAGAGTGCATGTCATTACATTTGGGTTATCTGCTTGCAGGTAGCCCACAGTCAGCCTGATTATCAAAGTCTTGGGTCCTGTGCCGGTTGCTGTCATCTTCCATGACGTCAGGTAGTCAGGGGTATAAAGCATGCAGCCAATGCCATTACATAAGTTTTTCTTGCCCCAGATGTCAGGTGCCCCAATAATGGGAAGCAATTATATACAAGGTTACACCTCCAACAAAAAGCAAATACACCAGAAAGCTTTAAGCATAGTAAACAAGAATAGAGGTATAGTCAATAGAAGCCAGCAGGCTGCAGGGAGGATAAAGTACAGTTTTGTACCTACCATAAATGTAGATGTTCGAGGATTCCATTGCTGCAGTCCTGACTATTGGGTATAGTCCGCGTCCCAGTCGGCCCGAATACCAGAGTATAAGGCTGACGTCGGTCATGGCGCCTTAGACTGACGTCAGTACGTCAGGGTACTAATGCGCATGACCGACGCCATTTCCTCAGTCTTTTCTTGCCCCAGATGTCAGAAGACCCAAAAAGACAAGTCCCAAAAAACCTGCACCAAAAAACATGTACAATATATACAACCATATATACAAAAAATATAAGCATGTAAACTCACCTACACAACCACCCCTACACACAGAGGGGAAGGAGGGAGGGTAAATTGGACTGCAGCAATGGAATCCTCGAACATCTACTTTTATGGTAGGTACAAAACTGTACTATGTTCTTCGTCTTCCATTGCTGCAGTCCTGACTATTGGGTAGAATCCCAAAGCAGAGGAAAGGGAGGCTGGCAAATTATAAGGAAGTAGGAGCTGATAACATGCCTTGCAAAACCAGCAGTGGCAAAACCAGCCCTAGACTTAGAGTAGATAGGAAGATGATAATGCTTAGAGAAAGTATGCACTGAACTCCAAGTAGCTGCTTCCAAAATATCCTTAGTTGCCACCCCCCTTAGAAATGCTGTTGAAGTGGCAGTAGCCCTAGTGGAATGAGGCCTAATCCCAGCTGGAATCTCCTTGCCATGATGGGAATAACAAAATGCAATGCAAAAGCCAATCCACCGGGAAATAGTTTGTTTTGACACAGGCTTGCCCTGTGAACTCAAGGCAAAAGAAACAAACAACTGCTGAGACTGCCTAAAATCCTTAGTCCTGCTTAAATAATATCTCAATTGCCTGTGTACATCTAAAGTGTGCAAAATCTTTTCCCCTTTATTTTGGGGATCTGCATAAAAAGTAGGCAAATAAATAGTTTGGTTTAAAGCCACACTAGAAACCACCTTAGGCATAAAGGAAGGATTAGTACGTAATGATACCCTATCCTTATGGAAAATCAAAACAGGCTCTACTGCCATAAGGGCCTGCAACTCAGACACCCTTCTTGCAGAAGTAATGGCCAACAGAAAAGCAGTCTTCCATGACAAGTATTTCAACTCAGCAGTAGCCATGAGGCTCAAAAGGTTGTAGAGTAAGTTTTTCCAACACAAAATTGAGATCCCAAGCAGGAGTAGGAGCTCTACGTGGGGGTCTTATATTCTTTGCCCCTCTAAGAAACTGCTTGAACAAAGGATGCGAAAACAAAGGTGGGTCACAATCATAATGAGCTGAAATTGCTGCAGCATGAATCTTAATGGAAGAGAAGGACAAACCTTTGTCCAATAACTCAGTAAGATATTGAAGAGCCACACTCAAATTAGGCTCAGAAATCTCCAAATTCTTTGCTGAACTCCAAAATAAAAATCTCTTCCATTTGTCTGCGTACACCTTCCTTGTACTAGGTCTTCTAGCTTCCATAATCACATTTAAAACTTGCTGAGGAAGTTGAGACCTGCTGTGCTTCAAGAGAGAATATGCCAGGCTGTTAGATGAAGAGAGTGAAGCTTGACATTGAGCAGATGACCATCTTGCTGAGATAACAGATGAGGAATCAGAGGTAAAGGCCATGGAGGCTTCCTTACCAGACTCCGTAGTAGTGGATACCAGTGTTGCCGAGGCCAATCTGGAGCTATCAAAATCATCCTTGGCCTGTCTTGTCTGACCTTTAATAATACCTTTGGAAGAAGAGGCAGAGGTGGAAAGGCATAGACATGAAGGTTTTTCCAACTGAAAGACAGAGCATCCACTTTCCAAGCTGTGTGATGAAACCCCTTTGTGCAATACTTTGGCAGCTGGTGGTTTAGTGGAGAAGCGAACAGATCTATGTCTGGAGTTCCCCATGACACTGTCAATTTCTGAAATACATGAAGATCCAGTTTCCACTTGTGGGGATCCATGATTTGTCTGCTTAACACATCTGCTAGGGAGTTCTGTGCTCCTGGCAGAAACCTTGCCTGAAGAGTTAGTTGCAGGCTTAACGCAGTCTCCCATAAAATCATTGCTTGCCTGCATAGAGGATAAGAATGTGTTCCCCCTTGCTTGTTGATGTACCACATGACAGTTGTGTTGTCTGTTAGAATCAACACCTGCCCTGGAAGAAGTAACTCCTTGAAAGCCATCAATGCAAACTGGACTGCTAACATCTCCTTCATGTTGATATGTAGATGCTGTAGTCTGGCAGGCCACTTGTCTTGTATCCACTTTCCATTTAGATGAGCTCCCAAGCAGTGTCCGAGGCATCTGTCGTTAAAATCTGACTCGCCTCTGGCCGGGTCACAGAGAGTCCCTTGTTTAGGTGACATTCCTGAGCCCACCACAAGAATTCCTTTTGAAGGCAAGGTATTATTTGAATGACAGTGTCCAAATCCTGGCAGTGCTGTGTCCATACATTTTGAGATACCATTGCAGCTTCCTCATATGCAGTTTGGCATTGGGAAGCACCAGAATACAAGATGCCATGAACCCTAATGCTTGAAGGACTGTCCTTGCAGTCAGCACGGACTGATGAGATAGTTGATGGAAGTAAAGTGACAGACTCTTTTGTTTGTCCGGGGTTAAAAAGGCCATCTGGGCTGCTGTATTCAGTCTCACACCCAGAAAGCACATATCTTGAGAGGGTACTAGACTGGACTTTATTTCGTTCACAGAATACCCCAGGCATCTTAGCACTGCTATGACATATTCCAGATGCTGTAGAAGGTCTTCCTTTTCTTGAGCCAGAATCAGGCAGTCGTCCAAGTAAGGATAGATTTGAATGCCTTGAAGCCTGAAGTAAGCTATCACTGGAGCCAGAACCTTTGTGAATACTCTGGGCGCAGTAGATAAGCCAAAGGGCAATGCAGAGAACTGATAATGAAAATCTCCAGTTCAAACCGCAGATACTTTCTGCAACCTAGCCTTATAGGCACATGAAGGTAAGCTTCCTTGAGATCTAAAGTCACCATCCAGTGATCTTTGCCCAGCAGAGGTAACAGTTGTTGTAACGTCAACATCTTGAACTTGGGAATGTCCAGATAAGTGTTGAGGATAGATAAATCCAAAATTGGTCTCCACGTGTTCCCCTTCTTTGGTACTAGGAACAGGCGAGAATAAAATCAAGCCCCTTTCTGATACAGGGACTGGCTGAATGGCCCCTATCTGGAGTAACTGAGAAACTTGCTTGTGAGCCTCTTTTCTTTGTGGAGGAGGAACATCCGGCATGCCTTTGAAAGGGGGCATTGTGTGGAAATAAAATCTGTAACCGTGATGAATGATATCCAGCACCCATCTGTCTTGAGTGATTAAATCCCAATTTTCTTTGAAAAGAGACAGTCTTCCTCCCAAAGGAGCTGCCAGACGAGAATCCACTGGCAGCTGAAAAGGCAGGTCATTGGGTCTGCTTACGAAAGGACTGACCCCTGCCCTCACCAGAAGTCTGAGCAGGTGAATTCTCTGATCTAGGCCTAAACGAACCTTGAACCCTGCCCCTACCACGTCTAGACCTACCCCTAGACTGGGAACCATAAGCAGGATATGTCCACCCCTTAGCAGGCCAATTTCTACTAAACTTCGGAGGCTGCACCTGCAAAAAATCTTTAACAGTCTGCATAGACTTAGCTTTGTCCTCCATTTTCTTTAAAACTGCTTCCACAGGCGGTCCAAACAACACATCAGACTGTAAAGGAGCATCCAAAATCCTGGTCTTAACATGCTCAGCTAAATTCTGATCCTTCAACCAGGCATGTCTGCGAAGAACAGAACTAGTAGCAGCCACCCTCGAGGAGGCCTGAACAGCATCAAAACCACACTGCAAAGAATGCTTACCCACTTGTTCAGACACATGAACCAAATCCAGCAATTCTTTACAGTCAATACCTTCCGCCAAAGCATCCACCTTAGATTTCAATTGTGAAAGGAGATAATTCTGATATTTTAGCATATGAAACTGACAATTCAACGCCCTCATGGCTAGAGTGGAAGAAGTATATACTTTCTTACCCCACCTATCCAAAGCCCTTGCCTCTTTATCAGAGGGTACAGGATTTTTAACCACAGAAGCTTTAACACCTTTAGGCCCCTGAGAAACAGTTTCTGGGTCCGCCCTAGGACTCTTAAACAAATACTTATGAGCTTCGGGCACCCTATAATACCTATCAGGCTTAACAGGAGCAGGAGGCAAAGAGTCAGGGTTCAGGGAAGCCTCTGCAAAAACATCCTCCACCACATTCAACACAGGAGGAATAGCTAAGGGCCTATGCTGAGGTAAAAACAAGAATTCCCTAAGCCTTTTCCTGGAATCAGAGTAATCCTGGCCTTCCCATTTAAAGTGCTCCCTCATGGAGTGAAGAGTCTCTGAAAATGAAAAATCCTCAGGAGGAGAAGCTGTAGGAGTGGAATCATCCACATCAGAATCAGAATAAGTAGGAAACTCTTGTAAGTCTTCCACAGAAGACTCTGAAGCCTGTGAACACTGTTCAAAACTATCAAACTCCTGTTCCACCCTAGGCCTCTTATCAGGCGGGGCATAGAACCTCTAATCAGAGTAATCAAATCTTCTGCCATTTTAAGCATATGTTTCTTAGGCACAGAGCCGAAATGCTAGGAGAAGCCCCCACAGAAGCTGAACTTGGCCTACCTCTAAAAGAAGCTTTGGCAACAGAAGGAGAGGCCCTAACTACCTTGGGAAGAGAGGGAAGAACAGTTACCTGAGAAGCCCCCTCAGCCTGGCCTACCTCCTGAGAGGGCACATCCTGTAACAGTAAAGTATCTGCCTGAGACTCCATAGAGACTCCTGGCAAAACCTCTGGCTCCCCTGAGCCTTCTAAAGAACCGACGTCCGGGACTGCCGGTTCCTCACCCCTAGGCTTCACTGTTTTGTCCTTGCGCTTCTTGGTTGAAGCGGGCGTCGGAACATCCGACGGCATATTATAATTGCAACGCTTCCCAAACACTAACCTAGCACAATCTAGCCTCCTCTTAATAGTGCGCTTGTTAAATCTAGCACAAGAGCGGCAACCAACAACGTCGTGCTCAGGCCCTAAACAAGGTATACACAATGTATGATAATCCCTATGCGGTATCTGCTTCCCACAAGAAATACAGTTATTCACTTTTTCTGACATCCGGTTAAATACTGAGGCAAGAAAAAACCAAAATGTTCTAACGGGTTACTTAGCCAACTCTGTTTCGGTCTGAAACTCCGGTTTCGGAAAATCTCAGAACGCCAACCTGCACTCGCAAAATTGCTTCTGCATCGGACCATGCGGCAAAAAAGACTGAGGAAATGGCGTCGGTCATGCGCATTAGTACCCTGACGTACTGACGTCAGTCTAAGGCGCCATGACCGACGTCAGCCTTATACTCTGGTATTCGGGCCGACTGGGACGCGGACTATACCCAATAGTCAGGACTGCAGCAATGGAAGACGAAGAACATCCAGGACTGCAACAGTGAATACTCTCGAACATCTACATTATGGCAAGTGTACACAACTGTACTATGTTCTTCGTGTTTCACTGTTGCAGTCATTACATTTGGGTAGATTCCCAAAGCTAAGAAAGGGAGGAGACAGAGAGCATTAGGACCAGCGATTAGGCTCTGCAAGACTGCAGTAGCAAAACCAGCTCTCGATTTGGAAAAAACTGGCAAGTGGTAATGCTTGGTGAAGGTATGTACAGAACTCCAGGTAGCTGCTTCTAGGATGTCCCTGGTAGGGACACCTCTGAGAAAGGCTGTAGAGGTAGATGCAGCCCTGGTGGAATGTGGAATTATCCCCTGTGGGGTAGGTTTTCCATGGTGCTTATAGTGCTTACAGAAGAAATGAATGCAATGGCCTATCTACTTGGAAACGGTTTGCTTTGAAATGGCCTTCCCCTCTGCCCCTGCAGCAAAGGCAACTAGCAGCTGTTCAGATTTCCTGAGAGTCTTAGTCCTGTCCAAGTAAAATCCAAGTTATCTGTGCACGTCCAAGGAGTGCAGAATTCTTTCCCCTTTGTTCTGTGGATTAGAAAAGAAGGTTGGCAAATGAATCGACTGATTAAGGGCCACACTGGATACCACCTTGGGCACAAAGGAAGGACTGGTCTGGAGGGACACCCTGTCCGCATGAAAGATGATGAAAGGCTCCACTGCCATGAGGGCCTGTAATTCAGACACCCTTCTTGCTTAAGTGATGGCTAGAAGGAAGGCTATTTTCCAAGAAAGGAATTTCAACTCTGCAGCTGCAGCTGGCTCAAAAGAAGGTAGAGTGAGCTTTTCCAATACAAAGTTAAGGTCCCAGGCAGAAGTAGAAGCTCTCCTGGGTGGTCTTAAAATGTTGGTCCCTCTGAGGAATTGTTTCAGTAAGGGGTGAGAGAAGAGGGGTGGGCTCAGTATCATAAGGTGCTGAAATGGCTGAGGCATGAATTTTAATGGAGGAGAAGGAAAGGCCCTTGTGAAGCATCTCTGTTTAAGTACTGAAGAAAATGCTGTAAACTGGTCACTTGTGTGTCCCTCCCCTGAGACTGGCTCCAGGAACAGAATCTTTTTCACTTTTCAGCATAGGATTTTCTAGTACCAGTCTTGCATAAGGAATGAGTAGAATGCAAGAGGCCATGAACCCCAGGGCTTGCAGTATTTTCCTTGGAGATAGCTGGGTCTTTGTGGTTTGAAGTAGGCTGTCGAATAAACTTGTTCCGCTGGTGTGAGGTAGGCCATCTGGGAAGTTGTATTCAAGCTTGCTCCCTGGAATACAATTTGTCAGCAGGGTACTAGGTGTGATTTATTTTCGTTTATGGTGTACCCCAGTGAGGGAGTGTCATTCTAAAGGGATCCAGTATCGGTCTGCCTGGGATGACATGGTTAACAGACCACGATGCTTTGCCAGAGATGGCTTGCACCTGTCACCCACTGGGATTCCGGATACTGGCTAAGGTTCTTGCCGCCCCTTTAGTGCCTTTTTTAGGCAAGGTTCAAATGACAAATTCACCACCGTAACAGGAACAGGCAAGGGTGATGCTACTCAAGGCTAGAAGTCTAAATCTCAAAATGCACTCACTCGAGGCACTCCTTAAAATGGAGAACATCGATATCTAATGCAGTGACTGAGACCTGGTTCAAGGCTCCAGACAGCACCCCTGCACTACCAGGCTATAACGCATACCACACTTTTCGACCATGTAACCTGGACCAGAACACAAAAGGTGGAGGTGTGTCCATATTCATTAAGGATATTCACACCTCCAGGCTAGTTGCTCAGCATAATGCAGCCGAGGTTTATCCAAGTGCAACTAACTCTGGGCAAAACTGCAATCCAAATTGTAGCTTCCTATAGATCCCCCACCATGCCCCAGGATTCTCACTCCTCTTTTCTTGATGTACTAGAAAATATTAGGGTTGAACCAAACACCCTAATAATGGGCGATTTCAACTACCTCACCATTAACTGGGAAAACTACTCATGTACCAACTCCTTCGCTCAACACTTTATGGAATTCATAAACTCCAATGCCCTGGATCAACCTATCCACACCCCCAACAGGGGCAACAATATCCTAGATCTAGTCATTACTAATATGAGTGACCAGTGTTCCACACCTGAAGTCAACACCTCATTGGTCCGATCTGACCATAAGCCAATTACCCTAGATATCCACATCCTGCCCACACTCCCCATTAAGGAAACCACAGTAAAAAAACATTCTCCAAAGCCAACTTCATGCTTCTTAAGATAGAAGTGGTGAACTTCATGACAACCATGCAGATGATCAGTACAGTTACGACTACTAAATCCTACACAACTGTACTTTATAAGCACTTACACGAGTGCATGGATCGTGCTATCCCAAACAGAACCAAGACACTATCCTCCAAAAAAAGGAAGCCAATCTGGTGGTCCCCTACCATAAACAAACTGTACAACAGAAGGAAGAAACTGTTGCAAAAGAGAGTAAAATCCCATGAGTGGAGGAGGGCCCTGGTCAGCCTCAGTAAGAAGCTATGATCCCTGATAAAATCCTCCAAAGCTAGTTACGAAAACAAAGTTGGCACTGATTCTAAAGACCAACACAAAGCATTCTATAGCTACGTCAAGAATCTCAATGGCAACACTCAGATCTGCTCTGAGTTACAGCACAATGGCACTAAATATACAGACCCAACTGATATTGCCAACATCCTGACAGATGGGCTCTTTAGGGGATGATAGGGGGGTAAAACCTATCTCTATACCGGAAGAATGCAAAGTTCCTGTAATCACGGCTGCACAGGTAAAAACCACACTCTCCAAAGCCAAGAACACAGCATTCATGGGACCAGACATCCCAGGCTGCGTTCTACACTAACTACAGAACGAACTGGCACCCCACCTGAGTACCATGTTCAATCATAGCCTCACCTCAGGCTTTGTGCCCACTAAATGGCGCACAGCGACGGTTATCCCACTCCACATGTGGGGAGCCACCATGGACCCTGGGAACTGCCACCCCATTAGCCTGACGAGCCTGGTCTGCAAGGCCATGGAACTTATAAACAAAGACATTGGTAATCTCCAAACTCTGGACCCCACCCAGTTCGGGTTTGTAAAAGGCAGATCATGTCTCCTAAACCAGACAGACTTCTTTGAAGCAGTCACCAAAGCCATAGATGAGGGTAAAGTGGTTCACATAGCCTATCTAGATCTTGCTAAGGCTTTCGACACCATCCCCCACTCTGGAATTATAGATAAACTCACTAAACTGGGTATAAATCCCTATGTCACATGATGGGTTGCCAACTGGCTCACTGACAGAACCCACACTGTGAAAGTAGCAGACTCCAAATCCGACTTCAGACCAGTGACAAGTGGAGTACCACAGGGTTCAGTCTTGGGTCCTCTCCTGTTTGGTATCTACTTCTCTGAAGCACAGGCTAACACAGAAGGTCTTTGGCTAATGAAGTTCGCAGATGACTGCAAACTAGGAGCCATAATCAAAACTCCTAACAATGTGGACATCTTACAAAAGGGCTTCACTGAGACATATCCCTGGTGTCAAAGCCATGGCCTCAAGCTCAATGCCAAACAGTGCACTGTCATCCCCTTTGGTAAAACCTCTGTACCCATGAACTACAACAACGGCGGTAGTATACTTAACACCGAAAGTGTGATAAGAGACCTTGGGACACAGGTGGACAATAGTCTCTCCTTTGATAATCACATCGCCACAGTAGTCAGGAAATCCTTGTACATGGCACACCTCATCACAAAAGGTTTCTCATCCAGAAAAAAAAAAAAAAAAAAAAAAAAAAAAAGAGGTCATTGTTCCCCTCTACTCACTCAATAGACCCATTATAGAGTACAACGCCCCTTTTGGTATGTACCTCACAAGACATCTACAACAACTGGAAAGGCAGCAGAAATACCTCACAAAGAGGATTAATCAGCCTCAAACAGTTGCCCTACGCAGACCATCTCAAAAAACTCCCGCTTTACTCCGTTGCATATCGCCTACTCAGAGGTGATCACTGCGTAATATAAAAAGCTATGTTAAACCCAGAGCTGTTGGACATGCTCCACTTGAAGTCCCAATCCCTCAGAGCTACATGCTCTAGTGACCTACACCTTGTCACCACAATAAACAGAACATGCCGGAGGGATAGATTCCTGTCCCAGAGACTTTCCATACTCTGGAATAAACTACCTATCTATATCAAACAAAGCTCATTAGTACTCCCAAGAAAAATCTTGATGATTGGATGGGAAATAGGAAATTCACCCCGGGGATCACTTCTGTGGCTATGCTCGACAGTGGCACAGGAAAATAATTTTCTTGGATGGCAAAAGCCAGGGTACCTTTTTGGCTGGGCTTGTATAGACCCTAGGGCCGATAGTCTAGTACCTATCTATGAACCTATGAGGTTAGCAGTTTCTTTACAAATGCCAGATGATTTAATAGTATGTCCTGGCTTTCTGTCTGAATTAAACAATCGTCCAGGTATGGGTATAGTTGAATATTTCTTTGTCTACGGAATGCAATAACTGGAGCAAGGCACTTTGTGAATACCCTGGGCGCAGTAGATACGCCAAAGGGCAGTGCAGAGAACGGATAGTGCATATAGCCTGCCCTGAAGCGTAGGTACTTTCTGCAAGATTCCCTTATTGGGATGTGCAGGTAAGCTTCCTTTAAACCCAATGTTGCCAACCAGACATTTTTGCCTAGCATGGGAAGCAGCTGATGAAGAGTTAGCATTTTGAATTTTTGGATTACCAAGAAGGTGTTTAGGATAGACAGATCCAGGAGAGAACGCCAGGAATTGTCTTTTCTGGGTACTAGGAAAAGTCTTGAGTAAAACCCTTGCCCCCATTCCTCTTCTGGGACAGGTTGAATAGCCCTGGTACTTAGGAGAGAGGGAGAGTACCTGCAGTTGAGCCTCTGCCCACTGATTTGGGGGTAGGTCTGGCCATCCATTTGGGGATGGTAAGGCGTGTACGTGGAATCTGTATCCTTGGGAAACTATACTTAAAACCCATTTGTCTTGGGTAATGAGTTCCCAGTTTTTTGCATGCAGGGCAATCTTTCCCCCCTAAAGGAACAGTCAGTTGAGCAGGGCTTGGAAGGTTTAAGGTTAAGTCATTGTGACAGTTTACCATAGGGGGGTGTCTTACCACTTCCAGCTTTGGAAGTGGGAGCACCCCCCACTGCTTAGGCCTGTGAGTACCTTGACACTGAGGCCTGGGTGGTCTGCTGGTCCTGGGTTTGGACTGAGAAGACCTGGAAGAGACAGGAAAGGACCAAGTCTTAGAAGGCAGAATGCCAGCGTCTACTACATCTGGGAGGCTGTACTTGCAGAAAATATTTAACAGTTTGCATAGATTTAGCATTTTCCTCCATCTTTTTAAGTATTTCTTCTGCTTTGTTGCCAAACAGGCAGTCTTGGTTTAAGGGAGCATCCAGTAATTTAGCTTTAACATGATCTGACAAAGTTTGCTCCTTAAGCCAAGCATGTCTTCTAAGTACAGAACCAGTGACAGCAGCCCTGCAAGATACCTCTAAGGAATCAAAACCACATTGCAAAGTATGTTTACCAACTTGTTCAGCAGAATGCATTAAATACTGTAATCCTTTATTTTTAGCACAGTCAGGAATCATCATTTTCTGTTTAAATAATCCAATAATATGCTGCTGATACTTTAACATATGAAACTGACAGTTTAAAGCCCAAATGGCCAAAGTACCAGAAGTGTATACCTTCTTACCCAATCTGTCCATGGCCCTGGAATATCTATCAGAGGGGGCAGGGTTTTTGGCAGTAGTAGCCTTTATGCCTTTGGGACCCTGTGAAATGGTCCCTGGATCTGCAGTAGGATTCTTAAAGAGGAACTTGTGAGAGTCGGGTACTCTAATACCGGTCAAGTTTCCTGGGAGCCAGAGGTAAAGTGTCTGGGGCCAGGCTAGATTCTAGGAAGGCATCATCTACAATGTCCAGTACAGGAGGGATAGCTAAAGGCCTGTATTGAGGTAGGAGTAAGAATTCCCTAAGCCTCTTTTTGGAGTCAGAGTAATCCTGGCTTTCCCAGCAGAAATGCTCCCTAAGAGTATGCAAGGTTTCACAAAAAGAAAAATCTTCTGGAGGGGAAGCAGAGGGAATGGAGTCCTCTGCATCAGAATCCTCACAGGTAGATAAGGGCAAATCCTAGTAATCAGAAGAAACAGAAATTTCAGCATCCTGATCAGAAGAATCAGAAGTAAAATAAATTCTAGGTCTCTTAGAGGGAGAAGGGGTGGCTTCCCCTGATTATAGTAATAAGGTCTTCGGCCATTCTTATTTGTTTTTTTAGGCATAGGTGCCTGACCATGCAGTCTGGGCGTCTGTGTTCTAGGTGTGGATAGAGTTTTAGGCCTTAAAGAAGAAGATGGCATCGGTTTGATATGCAAGTCAGTAGGCCTGAACACACCCTCAGAAGCTGGTGCCTGCACAGTGGCTCCGGACCCATCCAAGGTAGAGACATCTGCAGGTTCTATAGTCGAAGAAGCATCTTGCAGCATACCGGACTCCGAATGGGTCTCAGTAGAGGCCTGCGAATCTGAAGTAGCAGGTATCAGGGGCTGCAAAAGCACCTCACTGAGTACCGAACTGGCAACTAACTTAACGGAAGCGTCGTCGGCAGCTTTGTATCTATGCGGTCTGTCTCTGTTTTTATCTTTACGTTTTTTTCGGAATGTCGGTAGTTGGATGGCTTACCGAAGCCATTTCTGGATAATTGAAACAAGTATCAAAATAGTTAGATGCGAAAATGAACAGACGACAAATAGTTCGAGGATTGAATAAGGCACAAAACAGACAGCAAGGGACATTGTGATCTGGGCCTAAGCAAGGAATGCAGTACGAATGGAAATCTATATGAGGTATTTGCTTTCCACAAGTAATACAATTGTTAACTTTTACGGACATCAGTTTAGAGCAAGAAAAAGGATCCCCAACGGGGCACTTAAGACTTCGGATCTGAAACTCGAAAACGAAAATTTCAGGAGCCGGCCGACCAGCACTTGTGAACTGCTTCTGCTTCAGGCACCGCACGGCAAGAAAGACTGATGTAATGGTATCAGCTGCATGCTTTATACCCCTGACTACCAGACATCATGGAAAATGAGACAGCAACCGACGCTGGACCCAAGACTTTGATAATCAGGCCGACTGAGGGCTACCTGCAAGCAGATAACCCAAATGTAATGACTGCAACAGTGAAACACAAAGAACATCTAGTCCTGAATGGGTGCTGGTTATATTGTTGGCACCACCTAGAAATCCTTCATTTGCTAATATTAGATTTTCTAGTACTAGCTTTTCTTGCCTCCATTAGTACCTGGTACACGTCCTCAGTAAACAAGTGCCTAAAAGGAATTAAAACCCTGTCATCCAGGCAGTCAACTGAAGATCGATATTTGGGTGCATCAAACACTCCTGTTCATGTGTGAGTAGATCCAATCTGTGAGGAAGTTTGAGGTAATTGCCCCTGGCCATTGCCAAAATTGAGAACCATGATTGCCTGGGCCAGAAGTGTGTCAGCACAATGATGTTGGATTATTTCCTTCTGAATCTTCAGAAGTACCATGGATATTAGTGGAAAGGGTGGAAAACCATACAGGCACAGTCCTGCCCAAGGAAAAGAAAAGGCATCCATGCTCCTTCTTGCATGGAGTCTTGGAACAGAAACTTGTCAGTTGGTTGGTCAGAAAGTAGGCAAAGAGCCCTACTTAAGAACTCCACAGATAGAAGATATCTTGGAAGTCCCCCCCCCCCCCCCGATCAAGCTTCTATTTGTGAAGGTCTGCCCTGGTCCTGCTTAGCTTGTCTGCCACACAATTTTGCTCTGACAGAATATAGGATACACGTAGAGTGAAACTGTGCTGTGAAGCTATATCTCAAGCCAGCAAGGACAGTTTGCTGAAAAGTAAGACCCTGTTCCCCCTTGCTTGTTGATGCGTCACATAACTGTAGTATTGTCTGTAGCCATTTGAAGAGGTCCTGGGGGATCAAAAATACTTCAGAAAGTTGAGCTCCTTGATCAGGGTAAGCAGCTCTGATATTTACTTCCATCTGTCCTTGGTGTCTCATATCTCCCGGACCTGCAACTTCTCCCAAAGCAAAGTCTGAAGCATCTGTGGTGACTGCTTTGAAGCAGGGAAGGAGAGGAGATGTGGATTTAAAGATATCTATTGTCTCCACGAAAAAAGTTCTTTCGACAAACAGGACTGGGACTTAAAAAGATAATGGGTGTCGATACTGGGACCAAAGAAATTTCAGATACCACTGTATCCTTCTCATGTGGAGTCTTACCAGGGGGTTATCATGAGACTCAAAGATGCCAAGTGGTGTAAAATCCTGAGGTATTTCCCAGCAGTGACCAAAGCCTGAGTGGAAAACCTTAGAAATGCATCTAAATAAAGATCTGTTTTTTCATGTGGAAGAAAAGCTATTTGAACGGAGGTGTTTAGTTGACATCCCAGGAATACAACCCCATGTAGGGAGTCCAGAAAGACTTCTGGAATATTCTCTTGGAATCTTAGCTTGTGTATAGGATCTCTCACCCAATACAAAGATTCCTGAGACTTAAAAAAAAATAAAAAAAAGACTATGCAAGGATAAGCAAGTCATCTAAGTATGGAAACAAGTGGATAGCCTGCAGTCTGCAATGAGCTATAACTGGAGCTAGCCACTTTCGACTATCCACTGCACCAAGTGCGTTCACAAAGGGTAAGGCAAAGAACTGATAATGCGATCCAGGCACACAAAACTTGAAGATAAGTCTGAGGTATGTGAAGAGGAGCATCTTTTAATTGTAGTATTACCAGGAAACTTAAGGGGAAGAGAGGGTAACAGGTTGTGAAGTGACAAGTTTGAATTTGGGCATGATCATAAACAGGTTTAGGAAAGAAAGATACAGAACTGGTCTCCAATCATTTTTTTTTCTTTGGCACTAACATCCATTTATAAAAACCCTTCCCCATCTGCGAAGCAGGAACTGGTTCTGACACTCCATGGGATAGCATGTGATGAACTGGTGGAAACAAAAGAATCCTATCTGGAGGATGAGGAACGACCCCCTGGAAAGCAGGAATTTCCTTCCACTGCCATTTGCAACCATGATGAATGATTTCCACATCCTGTTTGTCTGAAACAATCTGTTGCCAAAGAGATAAATGGAGAGTCAGACCTGGAAGAAAAAAGGGGACAGGGTGGGAGACTGTCACAAGGTCTTGAATAGTCAGACTTGGACTGTCTGATTCTGGGAGGTTTGAAACTTCATTTTGGACCCCCCCCCCCATTTCTTCATAAACATCACTTGAAATTTTACTGAGATTCTGTTTTTTTGCCAAAATTGGATGAGGAAATAAATAATCTCTTGGACAATTTCGGATAAAAGAGGGCTGAAAAAATCTTGCGCAATTCCCTGGATCATCTTTCCCTTTTCGTCACACTTTCGGACCACCTCTGCAGCAGAGGAGCCAAACACAATCTCTACCCAAGGGAGAATTTAAAATTTCAATTTTTATCATCTTGGAGGTTCTGAGAATGCAGCCATGCAAAACTCTTGAAAACAGTACAAATGACCATAGCTTTAAGACTGAGGAACTTTATACATACTATCTGGCTTTTTAGGGGGAGCTAGCTGACTATCAGGAAAATTGCAGGTAGTAACACACATCCTCTAAAGCAGACAGAACAGGAGAAATGGATGTAGGTTCTGGAAAATCCTTCTGTAACAACTCATACTGTTTTCCGAGGGGCTGAAAAACAGTACAGTTGTGTAAATACCTTAACAGTAGATGTCCTTCTTAGGTTTCTCCTCCCTGTTGCATTATTCCTTACATTAGGGATTCCTGCCAAGGGAAATGTGAGGGGTAAAAGTTAGGGTCCAGTCAGTATACCAAAGCCTTATGTTGCAATAGGGATGTTGTAAGTCACACACATGCTCCCCACGCATGGCACAGAGCATAAAAGTGACATGGGTGTACCTTCATCTGAACTGAAAAGGGCCAGAAGGAACAACAGTCCAAGGAGTAAGACGGGAAGATGTGCATCCAGAAAAAGAAAGGAAAAGGGGAAGGAGGGAGCGAATACTGCAACAGCGAAGAGAAGGAATGTAATGCTATGGTAAGATTTTATACAACTGTGCTATGTTCTTTCACATCACTGCTGCAGTATTCCTTACATTAGAGAAGAGCGCAAACGCTGAGGGGGATGGGTCCAGTACAGCCCTCAAGAAAGCCATGCAGAATGGCCCTGGCAAATCCAGCCCTAGTCCTGGAAACCACATCCAACTTTTAGTGCCTGGTAAGAGTGTGCACAGAATATGAAGTAGCTGCCTGAAGGATGGAGTTGGTAATCAGTCCTTTGAAAAACAACACTAGAAACCATAGCCCTGGTAGACTGAGCCCTAACAGAAGAGAGGCTTTTCCCATAAAAAGAGTAACAAAACCAAATGGCTTTACAGATCCAGAAGGAAACAATTTGCTTAGAACAGCCAAAGCTAAAGAACTAGAATGAAAAGAAACAAAAAGTTGCTCAGATTTACGAATGCCTTTAGTTTTATCTAAATATCAGAGTTGTCTATGCAAATCCAAGGTGTGAAAAAACTCACTAGCAGACTACAAAGAAGGGAAAAGGAGGGCAAATGAATAGAGCGATTAAGAGACAACTCATTAACCACCTTGAGCATAAAAGGAGGATTAGTACGAAGAAACACCCTGTCCCTATGAAATACTAAAACAGGAGGTACAGCCATAAGGGTCTGAAGCTCAGACACCCTTCTAGCTGACGTAAGGTCCAAAAGAACAGTCTTCCAAGTACAATGCTGTAAGGAAGCTGAAGCTGCAGGCTCAAAAGGAGCCTGGGTCAATTTTTCTAGGACAAAATGAAGGTCCCAGAAAGGAAGAATATCTTCCTAGGAGGTCTAACATGAAGGACGCCTTTAAGGAATTGTCTGACCTCAAATCTAGAAGCCAAAGGAGGGATCAAAGGCAGACAAGCAGAAATGACAGAGAGGTGGACTTTAACAGAAGACTATGCCACCCCAGCATCGAGCAATTCACACAAATGAGAAAGAATCAAAGGAACTTCCACAGAAAATGGATCCAGGTTATGAGCAAGACACCAAACAGAAAACCTCTTCCATTTGGACAAAAGATTTCCTGGTAGCGGGTTTCCTGGTCTACTGCCGAGCCTGAAGCACATCCTCAGAAAAAAAAAGTGCCTAAAAGGGATGAAAACCCCATCACCCACAGTGCCAGTTGAAGAGTTGACAAGTCGGGTTTGATGAGACCTCTTGTTTTGTGTGAGGAGGTCCACCCTGCGAGATAACTTGCTATGACTGCCCTTGCCTATGTACAAAAGAAAAGGGAATCAATGCTGTCTCCGCCAAAAAGGAGTCACCAACAAGAGTTTGGGAGTATCTTGTTCTGTCGTGAACAGGACCTTCAGTATGACAGGAATGGGAGGTAAGGCATAAAGAAATCTCCTTCCAAACCAGAGGACATGGGACTCTGGTGCAAAAGAGGAGAAGTTATCTGTTCAGAAGGAAGGCAAAATATCTACCTGAGGAATACCCCACTGGTAGGCAATGTCCAGAAACACATCTCTGTGAAGCATCCACTCAGTCTGTTGTGGACCTGCTCAGGTAGTCTGGCACAATGTTCTGATCTGGAGAAAAAATAAATAAAAACAGTCTGAACAATCACCTGATATTGGACAGCTAGATCCCAAACCAGAGGAGCTAGTCTGCACAACAGGTAAGAATATGTTCCTCCCCCTTGCTTGTTGATGTAACGCATCAATGTGGTATTCTCTGAATACTGCGAGGGCCTCTGGAAGGAATACAGAATGGAAGGCCCTCTGGAGCCAGAAGAGACGTCATCTCTTTGATACTGACACAGTCCTTCTTTTGACGAAGAGACCAAAGGCCCTGAACCTTCAGAAGACCGAAGGAAGCTCCCCATCCCACATCTTAAAAGAGTTCCTGAACAGAGACTGAAGGCCGAAAAGAAAGCCTTGTGTTGAGGGACAGTTGATGAATCCACCACTGAAACTCTAGCTTAAGGCATGGGAGAAGTGGAAATGAAAAGTCCAAAAGATGAGAATGTTGAAGCCAGACTGACTTCAGGAACCACTGTAGCTTTTTCATATGAAGACTGGCAAGACAAAGCATAGGAATAATGGAAGCCATGTATCTCAGAGCCCTTAGCACAATTATGGCTGTAATGGAGGACAGAGAAGAAGGGAATTGAAAGAATGCAATCAGATTTAAAGCCTTGGGAGGAGGCAGGGATGCCAACGGTGGAATGGTCTGCAGACTGCATCCAAGAGCTTGATCTTAAAGTGGAGTCAAGAAGGAATTTTGGAAATTCACTGAAAACTCTAGGCTTTGTAGGAGACAAATAGCATAGTGAAAATGCTAAAGAAAAGTCTCTGGAGACGAAGCCTGAATTAGCAGGTTATCTGGATAAGGGAAGATCTGAATTCCCCTCATCCTGCAAAAAGCTATCACAGGAGTGAGACATTCAATGAAGGCCCTTGGGGGAGTAGAGAGGCAAAGTTGTGAATTGAAAATGCAAAGAAGAGACAGAGAAACAAAAATTTCCTAAAAAGGAGATGAACAGGGATATGGAGCCAGGCACACGAGATCCAGACAGACTAGGACAGCTTGAGGTAGAAGAGGAGTAAACAAGGTTTGAAGGGATAACATTCGAAAGGAAGGAACCCTCGAAAAGGTGCTGAGCTGGGAAAGATGCATAATGGGTCTCCAAGTGCCTTTTTAATTTTAACAAGAAGCATCTTTATTACATTATCACTTGTGACGTGGGGAATTCATGCATTTATATACATAAAAACAAACCATATTGACAGCCTCAGCTGCAAGTACTTTACATCACATAATATAATGGCAATTTTGGGTGCAAACATTATACATCTCTTATAGTCTACCCAATCATTGTCAAACATTACATAGCTCATGCAAATCCTGCCCTTTTTTAAACTTCAGTCCTTCCCTTTATGTATTGTTCCCACAGTTCCCATTTTTTCTATGTAACTTGCTCCTACCTTTTTCTAAAGATCCCAGTTCTAGTTTTATCTCTGTTACTACATTCACTACTACTAATACAGTTGCTTTAGACTTTGATTTCCATTTTCTAGTAATTGCTTTTTTGGCAGCCACCATAATTAAGACTCTGCAAGGCCTTACTATGTCAAGGCAATTCAGATTCTGTAACAACTCAGAAAAATCATTTCCCTAGTTATACCAATTTGCTCACCCAGTATCTCTGATAGAGCTGTCTGCAGTGAATCTTTAAAGTCTGGCAAACTCATTAATACTCCCAGAAAATATGTTCCAAATTACCTATTTCTTCCCCATCAGACCTCTCACATTTACCGTCTACCCAAGGAAAAATTATCTGGAGTCTACATGGGGTATAAAAATACCCATGTAAACATTTGCAAGCAAAATCCTAAATCTTCTAGATTTTATTACATATTTGGGAGACAAACATATGCCCCTGCCCACCCATTGTTTTTTTGTGAATTGATGATCACATCTCTTCCCAATTCTTTCTAACCTACTCCGACTGATTCCTGTAGTTATTTTACCAAGGAGGTCAGACTAGGCTAAAAGCCCATATTCAGCAGAGGCCCAGGGAGAAAAGCTCCAAGTTTAAGTTAGCAATTACAACTTTATATAACAATAGAATATCATACAAGCATTAGAAGACTACAAAAAACAAAATACATATTATATGGTCAATTTATAGGAAACCTCATAGGAGTTTACTAGGCCAATGGCCCTTACAAGTCTAGCCAAGAGGTTATCCCCCAAAAGAAACCTCAGTCAGCACCTGTTGCCTCCTATCAATAAGGGACACAGGTGGAACCCCTGGGACTAATTTGTAGTTTCTCATCCACTCAAAGATTGTGCTTGAAGAGGATCAGAGAGCTACTCTGATGTGTACGGGAAGTCTATTCCAGGGACAGGGCAGCCTCTGGGAGTCGAACCTCTCTCTCCAGCAAGTTTTGTTGATGTCACCTATTAGATTCCAGCCTTTCAAGCAGGTAGTGCGCAAGCAGTTAGATTTACGGATATGGAGTATCTCTAGTAGGGCAGGGTCTGAGATTGCCTTGAAGGCGAGACACAGCTCACCTCTGAGCAACCTGTACGATACAGAGTAAAGTGTTGGTGATTTGAGCCTGGCCACATAGGACAGATGTCAGAGGTCATGGATTCTCATTGTGAGGTATTTCTGTGGCCTTTCCGGTCGGTGCAGATGTTTAGAGAGGTACATACTAAATGGGACACTATACTCAATTACTGGTCTAATGAGGGAGGAGTACAGAGAGGTAATAACCGTTTTTCTGGATGCAAGCCCTTTAATTATGAGATGAACCAAGTAAAAGGCTTTTCTGACCACTGCCACTACATGATGGTCGAATGTGAAATTGTTACCAACCTGAGTACCCAGGTCTCTCGCCAGAGGTTGTGTTTAGGGGGTTGCCGTTGATGTGGTAATTGGTAGGGGCAATGTTTTTGCTGAATGGTAGGATACATTTTTTTTGCGTTTAGCTTGAAGCCATGACTTTGGCAACAGTCATTAGATGCTGTGAGACCCTCTTGCAGTATATTATTATTTGGGGAGTCAATGACAGCACCCAACTTAAAGTCGTCCACAAACTTGGTCAGTAACAGGCCTTTTGTCTTTGCCTGGACCTCCAAGAAGTAGATGCCAAACAGTAGGGGTCCCAAGACAGATCCCTGGGGAACTCCATTAGTGAAAGGCCTATCGGAGACGGAGGCTCCTATTTTGATCTTGAGGGTCCAGTCTGTGAGCCAGTTGGCCACCCACCTGATGAGATGGGGATTTACACCAAGTTGTGTTAGCTTTTCTATGATGACCGAGTGGGGAATTATGCCAAAGGCATTGGCCAAGTCAAGATAAGCAGTATGTACAGACTTTCCTTCATCCAGGGCTTTGGTGACCATCTCAAAGAAGTCAACCAGGTTCAAGAGGCAAGATCTGCCCTTGAAGAATCCAAACTGGGTGAGGTCAAGTGCTTGGAGATTGCTTATGTCCTTGTTTATGAGATCCATAATATGCTCCATGGCTTTACAGATCAGACATGTCAAGCTAATGGGGTAATAGTTTCCAGGGTCAGTAGTGGCACCACCTTTTTGTGCAAGGGGATGAGAATGGCAGTTCTCCAACTCTGCTGGAATTAAGCCTGTACTTAGGCTGTGGTTGAAGAGGGTGCTCAATGACAAAGCCAGTTTTTGCTGGAGATGGAGCAGAATACAGCCTGGGATACTAGTAGGTCCCATGGAAACTGTGTGCTTTGCCTTGGATTGGGCCTTTAACACGATCTACTGATATGCGAGTTGCGGGACAAGTATTGGGGATGTCGAAAGGGCCTTGGGGGGAGGGGGACAGAGGGCTGAAGTTTGCGCTGAACCTATCTGCTAGCAGGCTGGCTAATTCAACAGGATCAGTGTAAGTGATACTGTTAAGTACTAATTTGTAACAAACCTGGGCTTTGCCATGGAGGTTCCTGATGTAACTGAAGGCGGATTTATGGTTTCCCTTTGTTTCGGAGACTATTTCTGACTCATAATTGGCTTTGAAAGTTTTCACTAGTGATCTAATTTGCTTGTTGATGCTAAGGAGGGAGATTTTCCAATTTGGAATTTGTTCTTTTGCCCTTGGACAACAGCTTCTTCCTTTTGTTGTAAAGCCTGTTGTTAGAGGATGTCCACCAAACAGTTTGTGTTTCCTTGAGGAGCAGGTTTTATTTCTGTTGGGTATGGCTGAGTCCATGCGGTTGTACAGTTGTTTGTATACTGCATTGGCGTATTGTTGAGCATAGCTGTCTGTATCCTCTGAGGGGGGCAGTGGTGTGAAGCTACACATACTCTCCCTTAGGAAGTTGTAGTCAGCTTTTGAGAAGTTGTTTAGCTTAATTACGGCTGGGGGAGTTGGGTGGGATAGAAACTTCGAAGACAGTCAGATGATCTGATCTCACCAGGGAAAAACATACTATGCGAGTGGTCCAGTGGTCATTCATGTCGGTGAGAACCATGTCCAGAATGTTATCTCCCCTTGTGAGGGATGAGACGAGCAGGTCTAGTGCGTAAGAACTGATGAAGTCAAGAAATTGTTGGGTGAGTGCATTAGTGCAGAAATAGTTCACCCAGCCTATGGTGGGGTAGTCGAAGTCACCAAGGATCACGGTGTTGGGGGGGGGGGGTACCTTGATTGGAGTGAAGTAGATCCAGGTAAGAGGAGTGGGTGTCCCGAGTCATAGAGGGGAGTCTATAGCTGGCTCTAACTTGGATGGGTGTCTTGACAACTGTCAGATGCACCTGTAGTAGTACCAGTGCATCATGCTGGCAAACTAGTCTGGAGGTGTGCCTGTCCTTAACGAAGATAGAGACTCCACCACCCTTAGTCTTCCCAACCTCATTCTGGGGTCAGAAAGTGTGGAATGAGGTACAGCCTGGTAAGGCAGGGGTGCTCTCCGCAGCCCTGAACCAAGTTTCCAAGACTGCATAGGCATCGGCATCCTTCAGTGCATGGAGAGCCTCCAGTGAGTGCATTTTCAGGTTAAGGCTCCTAGCATTAAGTAGCGTGACCTTCAATTTGCTTTTTGACAGATCTTTTATGCTGGAAGACATCTCTTTGGGTCATTTCCTAAAAAAAGGCACAATGGCAGAGGCGACAACGTTGACCAGGATCCAGAATCAAAATTCTAAGACCACCAAATTTAAATGAAGAACAACCAAAAGGTCCAATCTGGAAACCAATTTATTTACAAAGTTGAGCGCTTTCATCCCAGCCTTTCAAAAGGCACCAACAGAACTAAAAACACATTGAACACACCTTTTTATACACATAATGAAATCATTAAGCAATCCCCCATACCAAAAAAGATCTGTGGTAAAGGGACAATTAGTAAGGGCAGCTCGGTTGTTACTAGAGATGAGGAATTTAAAATAGAAATTGAATGTATACTTGATTTGTTCATAAAAAGGGGTTCTCCTAGTGAACTGTTAAATAATGTTAAGGAATAAGTGCTGGAACGTTTAGACCTATTTAAATAAGCACATTAATGGGGGTATGGTTAATAACTGAGAAAAAAAAAAAAAAAAGATGAGCCAAGAGGGGAAAAGGGTAGTCTCTCTTTTGTAATTGTCTAAGACAGCACAGCAATAATTAATGTACTAAACAAGAACTGGAATTTGTTTTCAATTGACAAACTAGTCGCAGAACTTTTTGGTGGTAAACTGACAAGTCTTTAAAAAGGATCGATCATTTAAAATTAGTTTGGAGAATAAATGTTCTAACAAAATGGGAATGGGTAATATTAGCAAGAAACTTGGCAATTTTAAGTGTGGTATGTGTAAGCAATGTCCTTACATATTTATGGGCACTTAATTGTCAATCTAAGAATGTTTTGGACCTTGTCAAGTGTTTACAATGTCCTGCTTTCTATATAGGAAAACCGCCCAGACATTTCCGAGAAAGGATGTATGAGCATATTTTGGATATTAAAAAATGGTAAACAAACAAATGCACTGTGTAGACATATTCAGACATTTAATGATCATGGTTTTGGTTTCTTAGTTATTCAGTAAATTGTCCCTGATGCACAAAGGAAAATATTATCTGAACATTTAGAAGTATGTGAGCTTAAGTGGCAAATGCGTTTGAATGCTTTTGTTCCCCCAGGGCTGAATGAATAGGCTAGCATTAACTGTGTTTTAAGGTATTTGGAAGGGTAGTTAACTACTTAATTTGTTTTAATTGCTTAACGATTTCATTATTTGCAAAAAAAAAAAAAAAAAAAAAAACCCACACGTTATGTTCAATAGTTCTGTTGAAGTCCTTTTTGAAAGGTTGGGATGAAAGCGCTCAACCTTTTGGTTCTTCATTTAAATTCAGGATCTGGAATCCCAGTGGTGACAGGTGGAGGTCATCTCTGGCAAAGCATCGAGGCTTGCCAAACATGTCATCCCAGGCAGATAGAAATGAAACAGATTTAGAGAAATATAATACAGATAATACCATAAGTAGAAACTTTAAAAGCAAGTGAACATTATATAGCAGTGGGCAAATGCATCTTATAGAACATGTAGAGTCTAATTCTGTACAACATTCAGAAAGACATGTGAAAAGGAGTATAGTTACTTGTCATATGGTTCTGGTAATTCACAGCTCTAAAGACCAGAGTAGCAGCAGTGTAGACCCTTCTTACCCAATATTTCCATGGTTCTGCTGTCCCTGTCAGAGGGAAGCAGCTTAGCTGAAGGTAAAAGCTTGGTGGGCTTAGAAGAAACAGAAACAGAAAAGTCAGCAGTGAGACACCTGTAAAGAATTTTATAATCATCAGGCACCATATAAAAGACATCTATTTTTAGGAGTAGGGGCTTGGAATCAGGAGCCTGGGAAGCTTCAGAAAAAGTGTAACAAGGCAGTAAAAAGAGGAAGGAACAGCAGAGGGCTTGGAAGACATCTGAAAGAATTCATAATACCTCTACTGAATATCAGAAACCTGTGTACAGTCCAACAAACTCCATCATATGGAAAATCGTATCCCCAAAGGAAATCTCCTCAAAGGGAGAATCTGGACTAACAGTCCTCTTCCTCAGAACCATAATCCAAGGGACAGGAAATCTAGGAGAAGCAGGTCAAAGATTTTTCATCAGAATCTACTTCCTCATCAGAAGAGTCCTGCTCCCTAAGTCCAAGGTGGCCAGGAACAACAACCCCTGAGGGGGCTTCAAAAGCCATAATAGCATTAAACAAACCCTGTGTGAAATCCTGCCATTCACTCTAAAGATCCTCAAGAAGATGGGAAACATGCTTAGGCTTCCCCTTTTTCAAAAGAACGTCAGTCCTAAACATCTTGGGCGGCTCAGACCCCCTGCCTACACTAAATCACTGTAGTGGGAATCTCCTTCCTAACAAGATCGGCAAAACACCCCTAGGCCCTTTGGATATTATTAGCCGCAGTTGCCCTTGAACATCCAAAACAGATGTATGCAGAACCTCCAAGGACATGCAAGAAGTTGGGTTCATGCTAGCTTCCAAAGTGGTCACAGCAGAGGAATCCAACTGAAGAATCAGGTGATCCTGCTGGTTTTCACCAGCCTTGAGAGAGAGAGAGAGAGAGAGAGAGAGAGAGAGAGAGATCATAGGTGAGGCATACAGCAAAAGAATCTGACTGAACTTACTTGGTCATCTTCTTCATGGACGGTTGAACCTCGGGCTGGGACAATTTTGCTGCAATACCCTGAGCCAACAATTTAAGGCGTTGGTTCTCTAGGTAAATGGCTAAAGAGGAGAGATGACTATGCAGAGTTTTATGAACAAATGCTTGACAAATAGGACAAGATTATAGTCATGAAAAGCACCTATGCAAAAACACCACTTGTGACAGTCCTTATGAGGAATCTGTCTCAGACATTGTTGCTTCCCCTTTTCTGGATGACATGTAATCCAACAACCACAAATAAAAAAAGTTAAGAAAACCTCCAATGGACACTTATCTGAAAACAGCTTGGCAACCAGCTGATGAAAGAGCATTCAGACTGACTTATCAGAGATGGCATCTGCACTGGCAGCAAAACTTCTGAGGAAGGCACTCCGTACATCACCTTTATGCCTTATGCCATGCGCAGGGAGCATGTATGTGATGTATGATGTCTCTATTACAATCTAAGGCTTTCGTATACTGGCTGGATGTCAGGCTACCCTTGGCAGGGAACCCCAACGTAAGGAATACTGCAACAGTGATATAGGACATCTCTGTGTTCTCCCACTAAAAACACTGGTACATTCTATCAGTAGTCTCAGAAGAGACCCCCCCCCAGGGAGAATAGAAAACAGAGCTCTGAATCAGAACTCAGAAGAAAAAAAAACTGTTATCTATCACTGTGTATTCCTGTTCAGATTCAGAATCCTGAATTTCTTCAGGAGGAGGAGCCCCTCTTTCTTTTCCCAGATACTACTTAACAAGAAGGATCAATAGCCTGAATTAAACCCTGAGCCAGTCCCAGGAAACTATTCCTATCCAAAGAAATTTGAGGAGCAACAGATCTATGCTTGGCGTTTGCTTTCTTTTTTGACAGGGAAAAAATGGGGCCAACAGTGTTACTAATGGCAGCAGCTGTCTCCCCAGAGATGGCCACAGCATTCTGACAAGACATTTTTCTCTGCTCCTGCTTCCAGGACGGATAAGAGTGCCTCTGCCTTGGCCATCAAGGGGATACCTACAGCCCCAAAGAACATGGCTAACCCCTAGTCCAGACTGGCTATAGGTACTACACACCAGAGGGATGCGGGGTAAAAGAGGAGTGGGTCTGAGGTACAACAAATGGCCACAGCAGAGTCACTCACAGTGGTTAAGGCCAATTACTAGTCTGCTGTGCTGTTTATTTTTCTTCTGTGGGACTGGCAATTTCTACACAGAAAAAATGTTTTCAGTTACTTTACACCTCAACTGACAAAAAAAAAAAAACCCAGAGTGCTCCGTTTAAAAGTATGCCACGGTCTCGAGACAGTTCATTAAAATAGAAGTAAGGAAATCCATATATGTAGTGCAACTTATAAACAAACATATGTCATCTAGGTCCAACCAAGTCATTGTTCCACTGTATTCAGCATTCATCAGATCCATCATTGAATACCATGCCCATTTGGTATGCAACTAACCAGGCATATCTAACTGGAATGTCCAGAGAGGTTCCTCACTAAATGAATACTGGGTGTAATAACATGCCCTATGAAGACCTCTTCAAGGGGCTATCCCTGTATTCGGTCTCCTACAGACTATTGAGGGGAGATTTATGCCTGCCATACAAGGCATTGTCAGATTCCACTCTGAAAGGCCTCCTGCATATCTGCAAAACAAACAGCACCAAAATTAACCTTGTCTGTGATATAAATAGGACCTGCTGGAGAGACAGGTATGTATCCCAGAGACTACCCTTTCTATGGAACAGGCTTCCCTTTCCATGTGAAGCAAAGTTCCTCCCAAACCTAATTCAAGTGTAACTTGGATAATTGGATGGGGAACAGAAAATTCATCCCTAGTTTGGTACCTATGTCTCTAATGGACACAGGCACATCCTGTAAGTGGTTCATCTCCCAGGCCCTTGCTTGTAAATATTTAATCTCCCAAGCCCCTGCCTACACTTATCAAGGGTACCAGAACTTGTCAGAGATCTGGGATGCTGGCTAGGCTTAAAAAGTCCCTTGTGGTCGTTCGCCTACTACACACCTATGAACCTAAAATACAACAATCCTAGTTTTAAAATAACTTTCCCTGAAATGGAAAGTAATAAAACATCAACAAAATAAAAAAAATGAAAGCCCCCCAAAGGGAACTGATCTGCCTGGCAAAGGAAAGCAAACGTTGACCATTGATCCTCAAAAGCCTCAGAGGAGCGTAGCCCTTGGCATCAGTAAAACTTTGAAGGGCCCAAACTTGTTTTTTGTCAGCTGAGCTTGAGCTACCCAAAACTTTCGGTATGTGGCAGGTGCCTTGAAGCTTTGGAAGCTGGCTAGCTACTGTATCCTTGTCAGGATATAATCTATATAGTTATGGCTATCGCAGCAGTGATTAATATGATGATCACACATAGCTATCCCCTACAAAAGTGAGTAGGGCCACTGATCATGTATATAGGGAGGCCTGTGCATGCTTTGCATCACCTCACTACATACCATCCCCTTGGATGTTTCAGGCATGCTCATGGTAAACTAGAATTTAAACAAAATGCCAGCCATTAGGGTGGGAATGACTATACCCATTCCTGGCATGCTCTACCTTTGCCCCAGGATAATGAATGGGCTGTACAGACTTATCCTTAATGAACAGGTCTGCAGGATGGCAAAAGGAAGTAAAGAAACAAATGGGTCTGTTCTGCTTGCTTATAGCTCCAATAGCCAGGAATAGATTATGTATACGCCACAATCGGTCTGTGACCTAATGGCTCTGTATTCATAGTATATGGAAAGCATCTAAGTCACCAACAACAGGGTCAGCCTGCAGTATTTAAACTGTTCCTGAAACCTGTAAAACATGACAAGTTTCTTTCGATTATGTGTTTGCACTGAAGAATCAAGGTGTCTAGGCAAAGTGGCACACTTCAGCAACCTACTGACATCAAGATACCACAATTAATTTTTAAATGAAAATGCTTAAACTGCCTTATTTATTTCATATTTCAATAACTGTGCTGCATTTTGATTTGTTTGTAATGATGGTCTGTATTAGTCTCTGCACAAAACTGTTCCTTATTTATTTTTTGTAACCATTGTCTTTTGCCTTCTGGGTCCAGGTGATGCTTGAAGTGAGTCTTCAGACCAATGTACTTACCTAGTTAACAAGTGTAAAATAATAAATCCACAAAAGGAGGAATGATGAAATTAAGTTGCAGCAGCACAACATAGCACTGAGGGATGACTGTTCATTAGAGCTCCCACCTAAAAGGCTGTCATTAAAATGAAGGCTTTAAAGGAAAATCATCTTAGGGAACATTAGACAAACGATTCTACAGACTCGATACTCAAACCAGGAGGTGATAAAAATGTAGTTTAAATAAATCTAGGACCTTCCATAGAGCTAGATGAAGGTAGAAATGGCACCAAAGCACTTTTCCTCTTTTAATGAAAAAGTCCCTGAAGTGTGCAGATTTTAGTGCTGATGAATTACGAATCACTTTTTGTAAAAAGAACAAAACACATCTATGTAACTTTTTAACAGTCTCAAACACAACAGTAGGGTGAGACATCCTGCAGACACCTGATCTCAATGCCAGGAGGTTAGGTGTTCTAGTATCGGATGTCTGCTCTAAGCAGACAGTAGCTGTTACATTAAACGGTATCTACCAGACATTTAGTTTCTGGATGCCTAGTCACAACAGCTGGAAAATTCCGCTGAGAAAGAGTCAACAGTCTCTACAGCAAGCATAGGAGTTCACTAACATCAGATCAATGCCAAATGCCTGGGACAGGATGCGTTCATATTCCTATCTGGGACGAAGAAATAGCCCAAATAAACCCAAGAAAGGAATGTAGTCCGCACCACAATATCAGCTAGTTTGTGTCTTTCGGCTTTTCCTGGTTAGGGGTCACCACAGCGGAACTCCGGTCCGCTAATGATTGGCAGTTGATTTTTACGTACCGGCTTGCCAGGCCTGACGCACAACCTTCAACGAAGGTACGCCCATTCACGCAGGTCTCCACGCAGAAGACGCTCTAGCTGAGAATTGAACCGGACAGCATCTTACTGTGAGGTGACAACACTACCGCAGCACCACCACGTAGTATTCCTTTATTAAAAAAATTAAGCGCATTCATCCACTGCCATGGACTTCAGAATAATAAAATCATGTGCCACAAACTGTTTAAAAAGATTATCTAGACACTGCCCAAGAAATGTCTATTAAATAAATAAGTAATAAGTTAACAATTTCAGTTCCCATGTTCACACAAAAAAATATATAAAAATATATGTACAGATGCCACCCGAATGATAAAGATTGAATAAAAAAATGTAAATGTAGTTGAAATTATTAGTTTCAGATTTAGAGCCAACCTTATTACTTGAAACCATTTAAAATAATTAAATCTGCAAGGATACGTTCAAAAACTTTTTTGTTAACTACTACACATATACAGCAAAGCTTTTAAACATGATACACTTGATACAGAACCGGTCTCATTCAGACCATTGCCACTGATGGAATTACATTTCAGCTGCCACCTTAACTCTTTCCATTCAAGATGTTCTTTTCATAGCCATCCCCTGTCTATACTCTCAATGTTATCTATAATACAGAATTTGAAAGTGTGGATTACTGTTTCTTTTAATATGTTTATATAAAGCATTACATTCATCCTTTCTGGAATGCTGCAGCAACTGGTGCTGTAAGTATCACAGCAACCTGAGCCCATATTGCTACTGTAACCCCCTGCTGTGGATACAGGGAGACCACAGCAGACACCACCCTGTGGAGTTGTGGAATGAAGTCCAGCACTAGCAGCTGAAAGATAGGTTTTATAACCACCTTGAGCTTCTGGTCAGACTCTTGTCCAAGCAATACAACTGAAGACCACTTCACTAATTTTAATTTCTTAATTTAAATCATCAAAACCACAGTTTCTTTCCCTTCCTTTTTTCCTTGCTCAGGTATTTAGTTTTAGCCCAAGATTCTCTTCCAACAGAAGGAGAAACCGAATAAGTGGATGGAGTTCAAAACTACATTTTTATGTTCTAAAATCACTTGCAAATATTTTATCCCAACTGCACACTGCAGTTTCATTATTAAATATAGAACAATGTTTGAAGGACCGAGTGGTACACATGCAAACATGTTTTGTAAATGCACTGAATGTGAAGCCTGAAACTGGCCAAAACACTAGCAGCAATAGCAAATCACAAAGGATCAACCTTTTATTTTGGAAGAAAAAAAATGAAAAGGTTATGAAGTGCACTTTTTGACAGCCAGTTCTACAGTGCAGCCCTGTACACCTGCAGAGACAACACAGCACTGTAAAGAATTGGCAGGGGAACAGATTTGAGATTTTGGCCAATACCCATACACTTGTGCAATTCCTGCAGCGATGAGATGCAAGTACACCTATAAGAAAGGCAATTTATTTACTCACAGTGAAAAGCAAAAAAACTTGCTGGTAAAATGAGCCACAAGAGTCATGATAAATATGGTAATACAGATTGTGAATTGCTGAACAGGAGTAGCATGAATTTTATTTGTGGTCAACATATACATAAAAGTGAATTGGGAGAGTTCCTGTTTATGAAAAGCACATGCCAAAGCATCAATGACCATCTCCCTTTAAACATAGCTACTCCCCCATTGCCTTACCTCCTTGGTCAGAAACAAGTGAAACAAAGTACAGTTGTGTACACTTACCATAAATGTAGATGTTAGAGTGTATTCACTGTTGCAGTCATCACACTTGGGTTATCTGCCTGCAGGTAGCCCTCAGTCGGCTCAAACACCAGAGTCTTGGGATTTTTGCATTGATGCTGCTGCCTCTTCCATGATGTCAGGTCGTCAGGGGTATAAAACATGCAGCCAACGCCATTGCATCAGTTTTTCTTGCCCCAGATGTCAGCAGCCCCCAAAATAGGAAGCTATTACATGGTGTGGAACACCTCCAGTAAAAAGTAAATACCATAGCCATAACATATGGCCAAAAAGAGGATGGGTGGAAAGCATAGAAAAGTCAGGGGGCTGGAGGGAGGGTAACGAAGACGGCAACAGTGAATACACTCGAACATCTACATTTATGGTAAGTGTACACAACTGTACTAAGTTTCTTTGTGTTTCACTGTTGCAGTCATCGCACTTCGATTCCCAAAGCTGAGGAAGGATGGAGGCAGCCAGGAAGCATTGGGGCTGGCTAGCAGGCCTTGTAAGACTACTGTGGCAAATCTAGCTCTGGATTTAAAAAAGATAGGCAAGTGGTAATGCTTGAAGGTGTGTACAGAACTCCAGGTTGCAGTTTTCCAGGATGTCCCTGGTAGGGACTCCCCTGAGAAATGCTGTAGAGGTTGAGGCAGCCCTAGTGGAATGAGTTCTGATCTCCTGTGCGGTAGGTTTTCCATGGTGTTTGTAGCAGAAATGGATGCAGTGTGCTATCCATTCAGAAATGTTTTGCTTTGAAATGGATTTGCCCTCTGCCCCTGTAGCAAAGCCGACTAGCAGCTGGTCAGATTTTCTGAAAGGTTTAGTCCTGTCCAGGTAGAACCTAAGCTGCCTGTGCATGCCCAGGGAGTGCAGGATCCTTTCCCCTTTATTCTGAGGATTAGGGAAAAAGGTTGGCAAATGAATGGATTGGTTTACAGCCTGTCCAGGTAGAACCTAAGCTGCCTGTGCATGCCCAGGGAGTGCAGGATCCTTTCCCCTTTATTCTGAGGATTAGGGAAAAAGGTTGGCAAATGAATGGATTGGTTTAAAGCCACACTAGATACCACCTTGGGCATAAATGAGGGGTTAGTCCTGAGGGAAACCCTGTCCGCATGGAAGATAATAAAGGGTTCCACGGCCATAAGGGCCTGCAATTCAGACACCCTTCTTGCTGAAGTGATGGCTGGAAGTAACACTGTTTTCCAAGAGAGGAATTTTAACTCTGCTGTAGCAGCAGGTTCAAAGGGAGGAAGCATGAGCTTCTCCAGTACAAAGTTAAGGTCCCAGGCTGGAGTGGGAGCTCTCCTGGGGGGGGTCTTAAATGTTGGCTTCTCTCAGGAACGGTTTGACCAGAGGGTGAGAGAAGAGGGTAGGCTCAGTATTGTAATGAGCTGAGATGGCAGAGGAATGAATCTTAATTGAAGAGAAGGATAGGCCTTTGTGGAGCAGTTCTGTTATGTAATTGAGGATTTGAGGTAAATTGGGCACTTGTGTCCATGCCCTGAGAATGGCTCCAAGAACAGTATCTTTTCCACTTTTCTAAATAAGATTTCCTAGTACTAGGCCTCTCTGCCTCAAGGATGACATCCAGAACCTGTTTACTGAGGGTTGCTGGTGATGAGTTCAGGGGATGAGCCAGGCTGCTAGGTTCAGGGTTTGCAGCTAAGGATGCAAAATCTGGCCCTCCTGCTGGGACAGCAGGAAAGGGATCTGCGGCAGGTGCCATGTTGGCACTACTGTCAGACTGCGCAAAAGTGGGTACCAGTGCTGGCGTTGAAAGTTTGGTGCAATCAGAATTGTCCTTGGCTTGTGCTGTTTGATCTTTAGTAGAACCTTCAAGAGGAGGGGAAGAGGGGGGAGGCATAGATTGAGATGTTTTCCCATGTAAAGGACAGAGCATCCACTTTCCATGCTTGGCTGTGGGGAGTTCTGGAGCAATATTTGTTGATTTGATAGTTCTGCGGGGAAGCAAAGAGGTCCACCTCTGGTGCCCTCCACCTGTGGATCATAAGCTTGAATATTTTGGGTTCCAGTTTCCACTTGTGTGGCTCCATTAGATTTCTGCTTAAGTCGTCTACCAGTGAATTTAGTTTGCCTGGCAGGAATTGAGCTTGCAGGTGCACTTGATTGCTCAAGGCTGTGTTCCACAGAGCCATGGCTAACCTGCAGAGTTGGTAGGAATTGGTTCCCCCTGCTTGTTTATGTACCACATAACTGTGGTGTTGTCTGTCTTTATCAATAGTTGCCCTGGAAGAATAAGGTATTTGAAGGCTGTCAGTGCATTCTGTACAGCTAACATTTCTTTCCGATTGATATGCAGGTGCATTTGTTTTGGGCTCCATTCGTCTTGAATGCATTTTCCTGCCATGTGAGCCCCCCCCCCCATGCATAGACTAATGCGTCTGTTAGGGTTTGGGCGGCAGAGGGTTGAGTGAAAGGGAGTCCTTTGTTATGGTAGCAGGCCTCTGCCCACCAAGGGAACTCTGTCTTTAGGCGAGGAATGACAGGAATCATTGTTTCCAGGTCCTGAGAATGTTGACATCGGAGACTTAAGTACCACTGAAGTTTCCTCATATGCAGTCTTGCATATTGAATTAGTAGAATGACAAAGGCCATGAACCCCAGGGCTTGCAGTATTTTTCTTGCAGATAGCTGGGTTTGGGTGGCCAGTAGACTGAAGTAGTTTGTCAAATCTGTTTTTCTGGAGTGAGGAATGCCATCTGGGAAGTTGTGTTCAAGCTTGCTCCCTGGAACACAATCTTTTGGCTGGGTACCAGATGTGATTTCTTTTCATTGATGGTATACCCCACTGAAGTTAGAAGTCTCTTTACAAATGTCAGGTGCTGAAGTAGCAATTCCTGACTGTCCGCCTGAATCAGGCAATCGTCCAAGTATGGGTAAATTTTAATTTTTCTCCTCCTGCAATAAGCAATGGCTGGAGCTAGGGATTTTGTGAATACCCTGGGTGCAGTACGTAAGCCAAAGGAAAGTGCAGAGAACTGGTAGCGCATAGAGCCTGCTCTGAAATGTAGATATTTCCTGCAAGATTCCCTTATGGGAATGTGCAGATAAGCTTCTTTTAAGTCTAGGGTGGCTAGCCAGTAGTCCTTGGCTAGCATAGGAAGCAGCTGTTGGAGCGCAAGCATTTTGAATCTTGGAACCATCAGGAAGGTGTTGAGAACAGACAGATCCAGGATAGGGTGCCAAGAATTTTCATTTCTGGGTACCAGAAACAGTCTGGAGTAAAAACCTTGTCCACTTTGCTCTGCTGGGACAGGTTGAATAGCCTTGAAACTGAGAAGAGAAAGTACTTGCTTTTGGGCCTCTGCCCACTGGTTTGGGGGGAGGTCTGGCCATCGGCTTGGGATTGGCAGTGAGTGGAAGAATCTGTATCCCTGGGATACAATGTTCAAGACCCATCTGTCCCAGGTAATGTACTCTGTTTTTTGCGTGCAGGGCTAGTTTTCCTCCTAAGGGTGTAAGTACTTGGGCAAGGCTTGGAAGGGTGAAGGACAACTCATTTTGAACTTCTTCTATAGGATGGTGGTTTACTACTCCCTGATTTTGAGGTGGGAGCACTCCATTGTTTAGATCTGTGCATACCCTGAGACTGCAGTCTTGGTGGTCTGCTGCCCCTGGATTTAGACTGAGAAGGTCTGGGAGGGGACTGGGAAAGACCAGTTTTTTTGAAGGCCAATGTCTACTGAATCTAGGTGGTTGTACCTGTAGGAAATCTTTAATAGTTTGCATAGATTTAGCTTTTTCCTTTTTGAGGACGACTTCTGCTTTAGTGCCAAACAGACATTCTTGGTTTAATGGAGCATCTAGTAATTTTGCCTTGACATGGTTTGGCAAGATTTGTTCCTAAAGCCAAGCATGCCTTCTAAGAACAGACCCAGTGACAGCAGCCCTGCAAGATGCTTCTAAGGCATCAAAACCACATTGCAAAGTATGTTTCTAGCTTAGTTAGCAGAATGCATTAACTCTTGTAAATCTTTATGTTGATTCCCGATTGTGCAGAACATATTTTTTTTGTTTAATTAGTTCCATAATATGTTGTTGATACTTTAACATGTGAAACTGGCAACTTAAAACCCTGACAGCAAGCATAGCAGAGGTGTATACCTTCTTACCCAATCTGTCCAAAGCCCTAGAATCCCTGTCCTAAGGGGTGGGGTTACTGGCTGTAGTAGCCTTAATGCCTTTAGATCCCTGGGAAATTGTCTCTGGATCCGCAGCAGGAGTTTTAAAATAGGAATTTGTGAGAGTCAGGTACTCTGTAGTACCAGTCAGGTTTCCTTCTGAGCTAGTGGTAAAGTATCAGGGGGTAAGACTGGATTCCCTCTACAATTTCCAGAACAGCAGGGATAGATAGAGGCCTGTGCTGAGTAAAGTTTAAAAATTCCCTGAGTCTCTTTTTGGACTGGGGTAGTCCTGGCACTCTCAGCGGAAATGCTCTCAGACCGTATGCAGGATTTCACCTTAAGAAAAATCCTCTGGTGGGGAAGCAGAGGGAATGGAATCCTCTGCATCAGAATCCTCATAAGTAGATAAAGGTATGTCCTTGTAATCAGAAGGGTCAGAGTCATCGGACTCATGATCTGAAAAAGCAGAACGAAAATCCGTTCTTGGTCTTCTAGAGAGGGAAGGCTGGCTTCCCCTAATTACGCTAATAAGCTCTTCAGCCATTCTAAGCTTTTGTTTCTGTGGCATGGGGCCCTGAGAATGTGCTTTGGTCGTCCGTTTCCTAGGTGTAGTGCGAACTCTGGGCCTGAGAAATTTGGTATTTTTGGTTTGAAACGAAGTAGTCTGTTTAATATGCACATCGGAAGGCCTGACTACACCCTCAGAAGCCGGTGCTTGCACAGCGGCTCCAGACCCATCCAAGGCAGAGACATCTGCAGGTTCCATAGTCAAAGAAGCATCTCGTGGCATACTAGACTCCGAATGGGTCTCAGTAGAGGCCTGCAAATCTGTAGAAGCAAGTATCAGGGGCTGCAAAAGCACCAGAGTACCAGCGGACTGGCGACTAGCTTAACAGAAGCATCGGTGGAGTTTTGGACCTATGCGGTCCTGTCTTTATCCTTACTTTTTTTGGAAGATCAGTAGTCGGATGACTTATCGAAGCCATTTTGGAATACAGAGAACGAGAGCAAAAGAATTTATCGACAAAAATAGCCCGACGACGAATAGTTCGGACGTTGAACAGGGCACAAAACTGACAGCGAGGAATGTCGTGGTCTGGGCCTAAACAGGTGAAGCAGTAAGAATGAAAATCTCCGAGATATTTGCTTTCCACAGGCAAGACAATTATTAATTTTCTCAGACATCGGTTAGAGCAAGAAGAAAGGATCCCCAGTGGGGTACTGATCTTTTAGAAGACTTCAGGTCTGAAACTCGAAAAACAAAAATTTCAGGAGGGGGCCAACCGGCACTTGCGAACTGCTTCTGTTTCGGGCTCTGCTCTGCAAAAAAAGCTGATGTAATGGCATCGGCTGCATGTTTTATACCCCTGCAGACTCAACGTCACAACGTCATGGAAGAAGTGACAGCATCCGATGCAGAAATCCCAAGACTCTGGTATTCGAGCCGACTGAGGGCTACCTGCAGGCAGATAACCCAAGTGTGATGACTAACAGTGAAACACAAAGAACATCTTGTTAAGGGTTATATGAGCATATCTCACCTTAAGTTTTCCTTCACAATCTATGGAGGCAACAGATGTGGAAACTTGTATCAGTTTTGTTGCTGAAAGGTGAATCTTGAAGTGTTTGTAAAAATGTGATTGAAGGCTTTCAATAAACAAGGTAACCTCCTCTTCGGTCACCTCCTCTTTGTTTTGTTGGATACTTTGCCAGAGGGCCTTGGCATCGTCAGGATGAACAGAAAGTGAAATTTCCAGGCTCGGACTGCAAGGCACAGACCAATGGAGCTCTGTGACAGTATGTCCAGAATCTAGATCAAACCCTGTCCACATGGCAGCCATCCAGGCAAGATTTAAAGAGCTGACAGTTAAAAGGCTAAAACTGCAGTCAAATGTAGTCTGGAACCAGGCCCCTACTAAAGCAGTCAGAGATTCTGTACCATTTGTTAAAAACAGAGGGAGACAGGTGAAATCCTTCATTAGGTTTTCCAAGAACTCTGTGTCTCCTGAAGTACAGCAAAGCCAGCCAGACCATACCAACTTCTCTTCATTTCTCCAGGTCGGAAACGGAGACTTGGATGTAATCTGCGAGAAGAAAGTGGAAAGAAACAAAATAACTAAATACTTCACATCTACTCTCAATTACCTATCAAGACAAAAAAAAATTAAGACTTGACTCATTCCTTTCTTCCTCACCCAATGGTACCCAGTTTTTAAACAAGAATACTACTATAGTAGTTTATCTTTAACAATAACTGTTTGTAAAATAATAATTTCATTCATGTCAAATGAAGCGCAAACCATAAAATCTATCGTAAATGAAACATTCAAACATGTAGATCAAGTGTTAAAGCAACCAAAGTATTGATAAAGCAAGAATTATATTAAAAAGTATCTTTGCAGGAGCAAACCACTCCACCTAAACGTGTGTTGGGGGGGGGGGGTGGACTTTGTTCCCTACAATCTCTAACTTAAATATACTAACGCTGAGACTACACAACTGCAAAGAAGGGCAAAACCCATCAGCATTAAAATAATTTCTTGGTTTGCAGTGCTTTGCTGCATGTAACAAACTCTACATGCAACAGCGGTTCAGAAACACCACCAACAATCCTGGCACCCTTTCACACAACCCCTACAAACTAAACTTCATAAAGAACATAAATCAAATTTATGGTCTTCAAAAACACAAATGGCAATAGCAGTTATAAGTGCAATGCGATATATGTACTCCATGAAGTGATTTTACCTCATAATTCTAGTAAGTCACCCGTGTCCACTGGTGAGGCTCTATAAAACTAAATAATTTATCAAATGGCAGAATGAGTTTTAAAGGGTCTCTAGAGCTGCCAACCAAGGAATAGCAAAAATCTTATACAGTTGGCAAAGCATTTACAAACAGCATTCCCTGACAGCAGCCTGCAACTTGCTAGAACTGAAAAAGGTAAACAGACAGTTTACTGATGCCTTTAATCAGACATAACTGTAACAAGAATTCATGCCTCACACCTATTTGTTTAGATTCTGAAGATTATGACTGAAGGAAAGGAGCAGGGTCAGACATCTTGAACATAAAAAGAAGTTTATAGACATCATTCCACCTTAATGAGTGGCAGTGCAAGGAAAAATGTCAAGGCCTGAAGCTACATGCTATTGACTAGCAGCACAGCAGTTGTCCAAAAAAGAACTTCAAGAAAACGGAATACACTAGCTCAAAATGGGATTTCCATCTTACTTTCAAACACAAAATTCATATTATGCATGGGCTCTATACCACAAAAATGAAATACCAAAACCACAAATGTTAAAATATCAAGATCAAAAAAGCGAAATGTTACAAGCGCAAACATAAAAAATATTGCACCACACATTAACAAACTGTATAACATTGAATCCAAAGGCTGCAGGATACACCAGGTAAATCATAGTATAACCAAGTAGCAGATGCAATGCTCTTGCATGTCACCATGTGAATCCACCAATGAAAATAATGTACTAACATTCTGTTGATGGAATTATATAAAGTAAAGCTGGTTTTCCGTCATAGAAATGGCATGTATGTGACTTGGTAAAACTGCTTTTTTCAGATTAATTTGCTAACATTGCTGCCTCTCAGTGACAATGTGATATTTTTAGGAATAGTATTAAAAAATACAGAGCCTGCAAATGCAGGAAGAAATAAGAATGTGCTTGCAAGACATACTGTATTTCTAAATGATTAGCTTAACAGAATGTGCTTGTGTAAAACAAAAAGTATTGTACTTCTAAATGTTTTTGTTGTTTTTCCTTCAGAGTAACATAGGTTTGGTAATCATAACAGTGTGATATTTCTACAAAAGCATGCGATGCACTGGCTTAACAGAATGTGCTTGTGTGAAACAAAATATACTTCTGAATGTTTTGTAACAAATGGCATTAACAATAGAGGCTTGTTGAAATATCCTAAACAGTTGAATGTACACAGATATTCAAACTACAGGAAAATGGCTAACAGCAGAAAAAGTTACAACTATCCTATCAATGAAAGAACATTTCGGCATGCTGAGAACTAGTTTTCTCTGGATGAGCATGGCTAACAGCAGAAAAAGTTAGACTATCCTATCAATGAAAGAACATTTCTAAGAGAACATTATGGCCTGCTGAAAACTTTTTTCTTTACTGAGATAAGGATGCAGACAAAGAAGGCTTTAATACAGGAAAACAATCCCCAAGATTTACTAATCTTCCATGTAAGACTAGATTAGTCTTACACGGAAACGCCAGTCTAAGAGTATGACGGCAGTGAGCCATGCATATTAATGAGGGCGCACTGCCTCAAATCCAAAGCTTACATGGAGCATGGATGAGTGTAGGGGGTATGTTGGACTGCCAAGCAGTCCAAAAATCCACACCCCTGCACTGACAAACCCCAAGAAATGTTGAGTTACATGAGCAAGTCCCTCACATGTGTACATTGTAACACTACACTCCCCCATATGTTAAACCTCGTACAAATTTAAAAATTAAAAGAAATTATTTTTTGTTTTATTTCCGATATAGTTGCCCGTATTTGCGTGTGTTTGCGCGGGATTGTCCATTGCTTAGATACAGTTAGCAGCTTGGACATCGAAGAGGATAATAAGAAAAAAATATGCAAATTAAGCAAAATAGCGACAGAGTAGTGGTTAGAGCCTTCGCACAAAGAGGAGGCATTCCCGGTTTGAGTCCCACTAGTGCACGTTCCATTTTGTGTTGGAAATCTGTGTACAAAAATATTTCCTGACATTTATCATGTATACGTTTTGTAAAAAGCATTCAAATGTTATATGTAGTAGTGAACGAATTTATATATATATATATATATATATATATATATATATATATATATATATATATATATATATCTAGGTGAAATGGTTATGCATTCTGAGGCATGAGTAACTTATTTTAAGCAATATAAAGCACTGCTAAGCACAATTTAGCAGTATTTAGCATATTTAAAGCCAATTGCTTGTACCTGAGCAGTGCGTTAACAAGCACAATGTCTTTGAAAGTAGCTGCGCACCACGCCAACCAGTGCAACTACAACGTATTTGTACGTTGCTGCGCACCGCGCTAACCAGGGCAACGTCTAGCAACGTCGGGCAAAGTTGAGCAAAGTCGGCTAAACACGACCACATCTCCTTTACTGTACCTTAACCATTCAGGTCTGGCCAGTAGGAAAATAAAAAGTAGCGACAGGGCTTGAACTCTGGATACTGTGCACTATAGTCATAGTACATAGCCACTAAGCCATGACAGCATTTCATAACTATGCACTTTCAACAGACACATATCTATCAAAGGAATATTTAACATTGCTAACATCAGCTAAGCAGGTGTGCCTACAGCTGAGTTTTTTTCAAAACTGGCCAATCACAAATAAAAGAGCGGGAAATGAGGCATATTTAAGCTCCACAGGCGGGAATACTTGCCATAACTGGTTGTAGCTCCCTTCTGAAGTTAGCATGGCCGGTGTTGGAGAAGGCACTCTATTTCAAGCGCAATGCTGGGGCATTGAGAAGACCAAATTAATGGTTTGGGCTCCTTGTCCACAATCATGAGGAAAGACTCCTGTGGGGCCAGTACCAGAGCACCCAATATAAAATGGAGGCCTGGAACAGTCTAGCTCATGATCTCACCAGTGGCACTGGCATTCCTCGGAAATGGTGAGCAGGTCAGGCACCATTATTCTGACCTGAAGCGACGTACGGAGGATCAACTGGACCAGTGGATCCAGGAGTACAGTGCGATGCCTAATGCCCCAGTACTGAGTAAGTAGCCATTGTATTAAGTAGTTAAGAATTACTATGCTTGTCTATACTATGGATAGATATGTCTCAAAATCTCTGCATTTACTTCACAGCTGCAGGTGTGCGGGCTATGAATCAGCAAGCCCATGAAGACAGGTTGCAAAGGCTGCGTCATCAGGCAGTTTATTTTATATAACAGTACATGCAAAATAATTATTAAAGGAGAGAGCCTTCAAAAAGTGTTTTAACCCAATAAATAAGGTGTAATAATTCTTTAATAAAAGTATAATTCCTGGTGTGTGCCTGTGTCATTTTCTTTGATATGTTGCTGTATTGTTGCATTTTACAAATAGTACTGTTGCATTAAGCAGTGTTAACCCACACTTGGGTAGGCCTATATAACGTGGATGAAGGGACTGCCACTAGCTTTTATGCATATTTACAGCCCTCAACTGTTGGTTCATGCCCAGCATGTACAGGTTAATCTGGCACATGAGTAGCTTGGTATTTTGTTCCCCAGAAATGTCAGTGTGCTGCCAGAAATGTAGGTAGCTGTTAACATATAACTGATACTTTCACCTGAACATATCTAGATAATTATATGAAAGTAGAACTGTCAGTGTACCATCCTAGCAGTAGTGTGTGTGAGCAACTCTCAAAATATGTAGCAGTAACATCTGCATCTTGGACAGCTTGCATGTAAGATACAGCTCATGTATATAATGATCTAGCAAAATCCAATTGCACAATATAAGGACATTGGGTAGTGTAATAATACATGTAAGAGACATATAACTGCAGTTAATAGGAATGTAGTGAAAACTAGAAGGATATGTAAGTTGTTAATTGAGCTATCCTTTTCCATCCTACTGTATGTGCATAAAAAATGCAATTCCACACCTCAATCGGTATGTCTAATCTCAAAACATTTGTTGGGACATATGTCCTATTGATTTATAAATATTTGCATTTATTTCTATGCATGTGCCCTGTTAAAATATCACAATATTGGTGGCCTGTTGCCATCAATTCAACCTGCATGCTGTTGTAATGTCCACTATTGTTCTATATATGCATGTGTTATGCTTGCTTTTCAACTGTTGAAAATCTGGTGTGTTGGGTTAATGGGAATACTTCTGCACGCTGTTATAACTAATTGGGAATGCTGTTGACTGTTACTAACCCATATCTTTATTAAACCCTCCAAAACATACTTCGTATGGGAAGGCAGGTCCCAGTGGACCCACCTGTCCCACCTCAGCTGGCCATGGCACCTGGCACAAACAGGTCCGGTGCCCAGCCTGGGACCTCTTCCGTTAGCCCTGTGCCACCTTCAGGTGGAAGCGCTGCAGGGGATGGGGCTCAGCCCCCCATGCAAGCGTGGGCGGAGGAGGGACACCTATCACCCTTTGAACGGTCCGGGCTGTGGTGCATAGAGAGATTGAACGTTCTATTGCAGAAACTCTACGCCAGCTTGAGGCACGAGTGGGTGCAACTCCCGGGTCAGCCTGCCCCTCCTACACAGCCCCCAGCACAGCGACTCTCTGGGCTGTGAAGGTGCAGTGGTAACTGCACATGGGTGGGGACCTCAGTCCCACTATTTCCATCTTTGGGCTCATGGGCTTGCGATTTCCACACATCCCTCCCAGTCAAAGGTGTTCACCCACCAAGTGTGTCATATATCGCCCCTGTATGCGTCTTGTTTGTTTACCTCCCCAACCTACCTCCCCAAATATACCTACTTCCCCTACCCCACATTCCACTCTCACCTAAAAAAAAAAAAAAAAAAAAAGGGGGGGGGGGGGGGCAATCTGCTCCCAAAAAACAAATTACGCCCCATACATAGCTGCCCATTTTGCACCCATGTGCTCTGGACGCATAAAATGCAATTTAATTGGCATTACAACATACTTTGTTGTCCTCACCCCTCTCTCAGGGGTTGAAGGTTTCATATCTACCTCCAAATTTATTCCATATGCACAGCTGTTGCTGTTAAAGAAATGGGCAGCTATGGACCTTCCCTACACCCGTCCTGCACATCCCGAGCTACTTTCCATACGGCCCTTCCCTCTTTGTGCCTCTTTTTCACCACTTTCCTATCTCCCCATTTTTCTTTCAAAGAAATGAGCGCGGGGGTTAGCAGGAGTAAGCACTATTAAGCAGTAGTTAGCTGATTTGCATGAGTGTGCGCTTGTTTGCGCTTAGCTAAGCATTGCTAAGCATCGGGCAAACCCGCTTACAACTGCTTAAAAGTGCCTTAGTCACTCTGTATGTGAGGGCCCTTGTTCTGCTCAGGAGCAAAATAAAACACACCTCCGTTAGTCTCGAACCCTGATCTTGTACACACTACACAACATAAAGTACCACTAAGCCACGGCAGATATACAAGTTGGTGCTGAAATAAATGTATCATGCATCAGAATGAGTGAATGTAAAGGAAAAATAGGAATGCCATACCACACAACTTGTTCTGTGGATCTTTACCAACAGTTGTTGTGGGATTACATTACATGACTGTGATAAGAGAAGCAGCCATTCTAGCAGGAAATAATGTTACACCATCACTTTACAACCCCACACAGTATCACAGCAGGAGAAACACTGGCATATCTGTTTAGGGCAGAGGCCATACCTCCAAACTGTCCCTAATTTTCTGGGATGTCCCTGATTTTGACACAAATTTTAGCTCTTTCCTTCCGAATCCCTCCTAAAACTACTGACTTTGGCCAGAAAGGTGGTGAATTACACTTAATGAATAATGACAATAATTAGAAGTTATGTACTTACCATAACGTTCCATCTGAGTAGGTGTATTCATTTGTCTGCAACCTGTGGGTTATGGATCCGATATCGGATCCGAACCGGCATGGTTTTCCAGCATTGGATCCGAGCTCTCAGCTCCTCCCCTCACCCATAATGCCCTGCTCTCCCTACATGACCTCAGATCGAGTTTGCCATAAATCAACATACCCTAGAAAGGGTAACACGTACTATGCAGGAAACTGACAAGGCCAGGGGGATAGGAGGGCGGGATGGTTGCAGACAAATGAATACACCTACTCAGATGGAACGTTATGGTAAGTACATAACTTCTAAATCTGAAGTAGGAGATTCATTTGTCTGCAACCTGTGGGACAGAGTCCCCAGCTACCTGAATCTTGGGCGGCCGTCATGGAAGGATATTCCGGAGCACCGCGGTATGGGATGAAGCCCAAGTGGCTGCTGAACAAATATCATCCAGAGGAATCCTAGCTTTAAAGGCTGCTGAGGTAGAAATTGACCGGGTTGAATGGGCATGTACTCCCTCTGGTGCGGGCCTCCCAGAAGCTTGATAAGCCAATAAGATGCCTTGCGAAATCCAGCGTGATAAGGAGACTTTGGAAATTGGGTTACCCAAATTGAATTTAGCAAAGGAAATAAACAACTGGTCGGATTGCCTATGACCAGCTGTCCTGCTCAGATAAAAACGAAGCTGCCTGTGAACATCTAAGGAATGTAGCTTGTATTCACCTTTGTTTTGATATTTAGGAAAGAAAACAGGGAGGTTAATGGATTGATTAATATTTGCTTCTGAAGCTACCTTAGGAAGAAAGGACGGATTGGTCCTGAGGTATACACGGTCCGGATGAAAGACCAAGTAAGGAGGGTTGATGGACAAGGCTTGAAGTTCTGAAACTCTCTTGGCCGAAGTAATGGCTACTAAAAAGGCCGTCTTGAGAGATAAAAATTTTAGATCTACCGTGGCCGCAGGTTCGAAGGGGGGAGCGGTCAAGGCCTGAAGAACCAAAGAAAGGTCCCATGGAGGAACCGCTTGCTTTACAGGGGGTCTAAGAAGAAAAGTACCTTTCAGGAAGATTTTACACAATTTGGCAGACATCAGCGGACTGGAGTCATGACCAATATGATAGTGAGAAATTGCCGCAAGTTGTACTTTGACCGTGGAACTGCTGGCACCATCATTAAAAAGAGTGGTTAGGAAGTCAAGGACCAGAGGAAGGGGAACTGTGAAGGGGTCTAGACCTTGCCGCTCCGCCCAAAAGGAGAACCGTTTCCACTTGCTGCGATAAACTTTCCTGGTAGATGGTTTATGAGCCGCTACCAGGATGGCCTTAACGGGAGACGAAATACCGGGAGTCCTGATCAGGAGTGGAACTGGAGCAGCCAAGCAGTTAGCTTCAGGTTGTCCAGATTCGGGGCTGATAGATGGGAAGGGTGTGATATCAGATCCGGAATGGGATCTAGAATCCAAGGTGGATTCACTGAGTGAGACCTTAGGAAAGGGAACCAGATCTGTCGAGGCCAGAATGGGGCAATGAGAATCATTCTGCACCCCAACCGAGAGGCTTTCTGAAGAACTTGGAGCATCAGAGGCAAAGGAGGGTAAGCGTAAAGAAGACTGGGGGGCCAAGCATGCACCAGAGCATCTCTTGGGGTATCTCCGGGCGGAGGGATTAGAGCGAAAAAACTGTCGCACTTGGTGTTTGAGGGAGACGCAAAAAGATCGCAACAAGGAGTTCCCCACCGTGCGAAGATGCGTTTCGCTACTTGAGCATTGAGAGACCACTCGTAAGGGGAGAGAATGGTGCGACTGAGCTTGTCCGCAAGGATGTTGGACCAACCCGGAATATGCGTTGCGATGAGAAAGCGGTTGGTGGAGATTGCCCATTCCCACACTCTCATGGCTTCTCGACAAAGAGGGTAAGACCTGGTTCCCCCCTGTTTGTTGATGTACCAGACGACAGACATGTTGTCCGACTGAATCGCAATATTTCCCAAGGGAAGAAAGGCCTGTAGTGCTTGCAACGCTAAGAGCACTGCTCTCATCTCTAGAACATTGATATGCAGTAAGGTCTCTGAATCGTTCCACATGCCTTGGACCGTCCGGCCTGCAAAATGCCCCCCCCCGCACCCGAGGCGGGAGGCGTCCGTGGTCACTGTGGCGAGAGGGGGAGAAGCACAAAAGGGGCGGCCTCTGTGGAGATCTTGGGAGTGGAGCCACCACAAGAGGGACCGTTTGCAAGCCTTGCTGATCGCAATGGGATGATGCATAGGAAGAGCAAGGTAAGACCACTGAACTAGGAATGTCCATTGAAGGACTCGCATATTGAGCCTGGCGAGAGGTAGAAGAGCTATCGCTGCTGCCATATACCCTAGAGCCCTCAGGACCAATTCCGCCGGAACTGAGCTGGAATGGAGGATGGCCCGCACCTGGAGCTGTAGACTCTGAACTCTGTCCGCAGTGAGGAAGGTTCTTAACTGTCTCGTGTCTAACCTGGCACCTATAAAATCTATGAACTGCGTAGGGGCTAGGTTGGATTTTTCTGCATTTATCGTGATGCCCAGGCGGGGAGCTAGATGGAGAAAGGAGTCTCGCGCCAATAACAGTAGATGCCTTGTTGGGGCAGTAAGGAGCCAGTCGTCCAGGTATGGGAAGACCTGTACCCCCTGAAGCCACAGGTGGGCCGCTACCACTGCTAATACTTTGGTGAACACCCTGGGGGCTGTAGTGAGACCAAAGGGAAGGACCCTGAATTGGTAGTGACTGGCTCCCAGCCGGAAGCGAAGAAACCTCCTGGAGCGTCTGTCCATTAGAATGTGGTAGTACGCATCCTTGAGGTCTATAGAGCACATCCAGTGATTTTCTCCCAGAAGGGGGAGAATGGACTGCAAGGTAACCATTCGGAACTTCTCCTTGGGAACTGCCAGGTTTAAGAGTGACAGGTCTAAAATTAGTCTTAGGTCCCCCGTCTTTTTTGGCACTAAAAAGAACCTGGAGTAGAATTCTGATCCGATCTGGTCTGGGGGGAACGGGCTGGATGGCTCTTTTCTTCAGCAGATGGCCAATTTCTGCCAAAGCGGCCTCCCACTGACCGGGTGGAACGTCGGGGAGGGACTTTAATTTTGGGGTGTGATGAAATGGAATGAGGTATCCTCTGGATATGATGCGGAGGACCCAGCGGTCTGATGTTATGGACTCCCATGCCGCTAGGTGCTCCGAGAAACGCCCCCCGACTGCCTCCAGAGTGGAGCAGCCGGGCAACCCTTCAGGGCTGCTGCGCGGGCCGTTCAGAGAAAGGTTCTCTGGACCCGAAGTTCCTGGGAGCCCCTCTGCCCCTACGGCGGTGTCCTCCCTGTCCTCCTCTGCCACGGAAGGACTGGTTGTCCGGAGCGGGTTGGGACTGCTGCGACTTCCGGAACCACATCTTCTTTTGGCCCTTTTGGTTCCTAGAATAGGACCTCTGGGGCACAGAGAAGCGGATTCCGACGGCAGACAGCGTCTTCCTGTCCTTCTCGCTCTGGGTCAAAGTATCGCGAACAGTTTTGCCAAAAAGGGCAGAACCATCGAAGGGAGCGTTCGCGAATGACGCCTTGAAGGGCTCCGTGAAATTGCAATGGTGGAGCCAGGCCTGTCGTCTAGTAACTAGGCCTTCCCCTGCAGCTCTAGCGGCTCCCTCCGTAGCATGGGACAGTAACCGCATAGAGGTATTAGTCACGGACCTGAGAGTGGCCATACGGGTGGAGTGCAACAGTTTGTCCTCCTCCGACATGGACTCTGGGGGGGATGCAGCGTATTCCTTGATAAGATCGCGCTGCATCCTAATCACATGTGCCAAGTAGTTGAGCGCCCTCACTGAAAAGGTCGCTGAACTAAACATTCGCTTCCCCAAGCGGTCCGTCATCCGAGACTCCTTGCTCGGGGGATGGACTGAGGGACTCTCCTGGGCGAGTTCCCTCTTGGTGGCTGCCGCTGTCAACATGGCATCTACCGGAGGCCCCTTGCTCCAGTGGGCACGGTCTGCCGGGGGACTAAGGATGCGGTCTGGCCTTTTGGGGATTGGCTCCACGGTGTCCGGTTCCTTCCACGCCCTGGTAATTAGGTCCACCAGGGGGGTCGGCAGGAGGGGACACCCAAGTGGTAGACGGGCCCGCTTCAAATGCCTCCAAGAACACGGACTCGTCCGAGGAAGACTTGGGGGCAGACCACCCCCCCCTTATGCGAAGCATTTCCATGATGTCTCCAAAGGAGACATCCTCGGGGGGTGATCTTGGGGAGCCTTCCCCTTCCTCCAAATCCGTGTCTTCTGTGAGAGACTCGGGGGAGTCTATGTGCCTCCTTTTACACGTATGCTTGCGAGGTGCATCCTCAGGGGGGCTGTCCGAGGACCCCTCGCAAGCGGTGTCCTGTTCCAATGGAACAACTTGGGGCAATGGAGCGGGCTGTCCCAGTGGCCGGATGGTGGAAGCCTGGCCCAGTGCAGATGGAGTGCGGGAAGGAGCCGAAGCAAGTGCCGGGGGTCCGGAAACCCTCAACAGGGCCCTCTCCACTACATCAAAAGCCGAGCGGGAGCCAACCTCAACCAAAGGATCCGATAATCGGCTCCCCCTCGGATCCGAAGAGTGGATTGGAGCCGGCCCCGAGGCATTCGGATCCGAGGGGGGAGTGCGCTCCGACACCGATGGCGCCGAAGGAACACTGATCCCCCCCGGATCCAAAGCTCAGATCCAGGCTCCGAGAGGTCGGATCCGAAGTACCTAGTACTATTGGCGCCGAGCCACCCCCGGCTCCGAAGCTGCTCTGCTCCAATCGCTCCGAACCCGGGTAGCGGGTCGGAGAAGGAGCTATAGGTTTGAAAAAAGGGGTCGAGCTCCCCCCCAGAGGGGGGGGGGGGAGGCAGGAGCACTCCCATCTGCATCTGGGCCTGGATGAACCTTCTCATCATCCGGTCCAGATCAGCGTCAGATAAACTATATGTGGATCTCGACGAGGCTACCGAGGTAGGCCTTGAGTGCCTCCTCGATAGCCTTGATGGAGATCGGGTCTCCTCCTCCTCAGGTCCCGGTGAGAAGCACACTGGAGACTGGAGCCGAGGACGGGGACAACCGGTAGACAAGCAGGCCGGAGGAGAAGCCCGCTTGGCAGGCAGGGCCGAAACAGAGGTCTCGGCCCGCCGCTTGTGGTGCTTCTCTCTCCGGTCCTTTTCCCTTGATCCCTCTCCTCCAAACCACTAGAGGGAGGTTGAGTCCCAGGTGGAGGAGGGGGAGCAGGAGAGGAGGGTACCGAAGACACGGTACCCCCTGAAGGAGCGGTAGCCGAAGCCGTGTCCGGGGGCAAAAGTCCCGCCAGGACCAGCTTCGACCTCCGCTCCTTCAATGCCCTGGGGTTGAACCCTGCACAAATGGAACATCCAGAAGTGAGGTGTTCAACCCCAAGGCATCGAACGCACCGAGTGTGGCCATCAGCAGGAGAAAGCTTATGGCCACACTCGGAGCACTTCGAAAAGAAAGCCTTAGGGGCTTCAGACATACTAAGGATTCTTTCTACTTTTTTTTTAAAAAATAATAAGTGCTAACTAGCCAAAAGACAAACACAGGCCCAAACACACACTACGCACCAGTGAGGGGAGGGATAAATAAAAGTTATAAAAAGTTATAAAAAGTTTTAATTTTAAGCTTTAAGGATAGGGAACCTAACACTTTCACACAAAACTGACTAAAAATTTTAAATTTAACACTAGTAAAGATAAGAATAAACACTTAGCTGAAGAGCTCTAAAATCCAGTCTGGTCACCAGCGCGGCAAACTAGATCTGAGGTCATGTAGGGAGAGCAGGGCATTATGGGTGAGGGGAGGAGCTGAGAGCTCGGATCCATAGCTGGAAAACCATGCCGGTTCGGATCAGATATCGGATCCATAACCCACAGGTTGCAGACAAATGAATCTCCTACTTCAGATTTAAGAGTTAGACACTTCTTTTACTTCAGAAAAGGTGTATTAATTCATATGCTCTGATTCTCTCAATGTTTCAACTTAATGGCACCAACATTTTAAAGGTGTCCCTGACTTTTTCCTTACTTTTCCCCCCGAGTCTGTTCAAATATGTACCCGAGTGTTTGAGAGGTCTGGCAGAGGCAGAAACACAGAGGCATATCAGCCTTTCTGCTGTTACACACTGTGCAAATAGTTTTGGAAGGAGTTTCGGAAGCATACCCTTATGTAGGAATACAACACAAATACAAATGGATGTAGCCATGTACTGGTAGCAACCAACTGTAACAATGCCAGTGCTCTATTGCTGAAAAGACCTGTGTAGTGCACAGACAAAAAATAACAGGCTATTCTCTGGCTACCATGTAGATAGGTCCACAGTTGAGAATTACGCAGACAGATTACTTGCCTTGATAAACTAACATGTACACAGCAACCCTGTAAGCCCAGCAAGATAAAATCCACACAATAATACTTACGTTCTCTGTACATCTACACCCCTACCCAAATGTAGAATATACCTGTGTGCAGGGTCTACCAAGGATGTAGGTAAGCATACTCACAGTACTGACATGTGTCCAGTTTTTCTGAGCAGCTTGTGCTAATGTCAACACTAAAAAAGCACAAACTGTTTAGAACAGAGTAAATGAATATTCACAGTATAGCAGTTCACAAACAATTCTTGTGCCAAAGGAATACATCTCAATAACTAGCTTTGTATGGCAGTTAATTGTAAAAGTTGAAAAGAAAGTACATCTTTCCATGTATCTTGGGGTAGCATTTTGAGGGGTGAGTACATTTCGACACTGACAAGTGGGTACTGGAAGCAGCAACATTAGGTCCGAGTACAAAATGTAAATCTCTGGCTACACTCCTGTCTTCTGATATAAGAACTATACCAACCTTCTGTCTTAAACAATGATGTCCACAGCAAACAAGGATGATCTCCATCTTGGAAAGCTGAAAGGGCTCACCTACCAGAGTTAGAAATTTATAGTACTGGGTTGCTATGACAGTGATTACTGCAATTACTACACAGCAGGCTGCATGCAATTAGCAAGTGGTGGCCATTAATTGGTGCAGAGGCCATCACACATGCTCATGTGCAAATACCTACAAAAGCAGGCTGCAATCTCCGCCAACAAACTCAATCACTCTATTGCAGAGACTGACAGAGAAACGGATAGAGACAGACAGAGAGAAAAGGGAAAAAAAGAAATATTACCAAATCATACAAAGGAAAGGTATGTGACACATATGTATTTACCGGTATGTAGTAGATGTTATTGAAGAATAGTCTACATAATGTGAACCATTCATATGTGGCAGCAGTACTTATTTATGCATAGATGTTCTGGTTAACTACTGCTATGGACAATACAGTGTGTGTACCTGTGGGCAGTTGGACATATCTGTGAAATGTGTAGCTCAGCATTAAATGTCAAAGATCTGATCCATGTTATCTGTGTTCTGTACAGTAGTGTGGCCAATGGCTGTTGGGGGGATTAGCGCTGACATTATATAAACATGGGTGTGACAGAACAACACATGCATGATAGTCATATTAAAGTGTAGCTTAGCATTGGCAAGTGCTGTAGTAGTCTAGTATGCTTATCTAGCATTTGTAGCCATATATACCCCCCTAATGTTAGTGTGTGTTCATATGCGACACCTGTTTTTGTTGCAGCAAGGCCCAACAGTTCAGCTGTGAGGTCCAGGGACTTACAACAGTGTGGACATTGTGTGTGTATGCCACACGCATACGGAGAAATATGTGTGTGTCATATATATTCACATCTGTACATGTGCATAGAGCAGGGGACATATTGCAACTGTTTGTGAAGGGTGGAGATATATATGTTGAAGGTTAATATGCGCATATTTGTATGTAGGTTTTAGTGTGTGACAAACAAGACAGCATACAGTGCTGGTATATGGCATTTGGTGGTTAAACACTGTGGGTGGTTTGTTCAGTTTACAATGTTGAAGCCAGTGAGGCCTGCTAAAGCTACCTGGGCTGTGAACCCCTTCAATGCATTTATCCCAAGACTGTGCGATTTTATTACATTACTGTACACCTCACATCCTTTGTATAATTGATATTCTCACTATGAAAGGTGAAATGTATATGTGCCTACATATATATTTACACCAAATGGATGTGTATATTTATGTGTGTGTGTGTATATATATATATATATATATATATATATATATATATATATATATATAGTTATATATACTCATACACACCTACATCTACTTGTTGCAATAGATTCTCTGTACTGTTAATGGACTGTGATGGTCAATGTGTTTGTGAATACGTCAAATATATGTATCTGTGGGATAGCTTAGTGGGAAACTGTTTATGTCATGGTATTATGGGTCCTTGCTTTGTTCCTAGCAAAAGCTGTGTATTCTGTTGCTAGGCAGAAAAAGTGCTATTGCATACAGTGTGATTAAGTCCCTTGGTTTTAACTAGGGTGCGTCATTGGAGGCTAAAGCACTATATCTATGATTACTGATTGGTACTGATGTTGAATCCAAATCCTGTGTGTACTGTAGTACTACTTAAATCTCTGGACCTGTACAGCAAAGTATGGTGTATGTCCACATTGCTTGCATCCACTGTTTTGTGTGGTCCCTGTATTCATCACAGATTACATTTCTCAAGATTAAGGTTGTGTAAGTACTGACACACAGTACTGTACAGTACACACTGAAAGCTTATCTGGGTTGTCATACCTTTGTGTCCTGTAATTATGTCTGATGTGTGTGTATGTGGATATGTCTGTAACATGTCCTTTGACATATGCGTGGTAAAACATACAACTGCGTATCTAGCAACATTCATAGTGTACTACAGCAGTATGCAACCTATATTCCCAATTGTGCACATATTTTTGGACACGGGTTTGCCATTAACAAGTTGTGTGGTATAATAGTAATACATTTACTGGACCTTACACTCATTGTGATGGATGATATATTTCTTTACACATCAGCTTGATGTACATCTGCTGTGGCTAGGTGGTGCATCGTGTTGCATACAGTCTGCCAGGTACTCTTGTATAGTCTTATATAGTGATTTTATTTTGTTGCTGTGCAGAACATGGTTAATTAGATTGAGAGTGAGCCAGGCACTTCCAAGCAGTTGTGGGGCGAGCAGTAATAAGAGGCAGTTAAAGTGTTTCACTCTTGGTTAGCTAATAGGTTGCTATATATGGCAGTTAAGGGATATCTGCACTGTATAATGTTAAATGTGCCATATGACTTGCTCAGACATTTTCGTATTTATGTCTTCCAGGGATCATGGCGCATCGCAGGAACCTCACTTACAGTAGTGCTGAAGATGACATAATTACTACCAGTATGATTCAGCACTACAGTCTCATGTTCTCACGAACCAGCCAGGACCAGCAGGAGCGTACTGCAATGTGGCAAGATGTTGTCTGCAGGGTAAATGAAGTAGGCCTACATAACCGGACATATGAGCAGGTACGCCACCACTGCAGTGATCTTCTCAGACATGCCCGTCAGCGTGCTGCTGATGTGCAGAGACAACAGCTTGCAACAGGAAGTGGTGTTAATATCCATCCCCCCTCATCAGTGTGGAGGAGCTGCTCTTGAGCCTGGTGGCACCTGCCCGACAACCGCAGCAGCAGACATACACCATGATGGAGGTTGGAGCCACCCAGCAAGCACAAATCGAGCATGCAGGTAACAGAATATCTGTAGACTACTGTTATCTGTATTGGGAAGATCATGCATATGTGAGATGTGGAGTGTGTCGTTAAAAGATGTGGAGCCTGTTGTTGTACAATACTGATCATTTGGAACATAATCTGTAGCCCTGTGAATGTAAACTGCTGTTGTACTGTAAGATTGCAAACACACAGTAGCAATGCCACAGTTCTGGCCACTGAAACTGTCTCATCTCTATGTAGTTCCCTCTGGGGTGACATCAAGGCAGCGGACAGATGCCGGTGAGTGTGTTCTACATTTATTATTGTAAATAAAAAGTGCATGTCACAGTTAAGGTGTAGGCCATGTACACAAGTAACACACCTACCCATAATGCATGCTGTGCATGTTTGGTGTAAGACCACGCACATCTCACTAATGTGATTAGCTGCCTCAAACACATGCAATACCCAGACCATCTCAAACAAATGTGGCTAGACTGTAGTGACCACTGGATAGGCACAGTTGATATTCAACATGCACAGAACATACACATCTATGTCATACACAGAGCATTTTAACATGTTACACATAAAGGATTCCCAAACCCTCTGTAAAGACACACTCCAGTATCCAAAATCTCATCCACACATTACAGATAATATACCTGAGAGGTAGAGACCTATCATGGGGCATTTAAACACGCTGCAACACACTACACATTCATGTCAGGGAATGCTCCTTATTGGCCTCCTTACAAACTCATGTAACAACTGTTTGTGAAATGGTGAATATAGCCAAGGTAGTACAGTTCCGGTACAGCATGAGTAGTGCTGGTTTGGGAAACATTTGTAGCCTTGAGTGACCACATGATGCTTCATGATGATGGCCTATGGTACTATACCCCATCCAGTTATTGTAACTACAGTACTACACATAGCTTTCATTGCTATACACCTTGTTATACACCTTAATGTTAATGCTGCGTGTGTGCACATATATGCACCTCTAAACAATATGCATACCAATCACCATTTGCACAACTGACACATACATGTCTTGTGATGCTATTGAGTTTTGAATACCTGCACAGCAACGTTGTGTCCATGTATGCATTGTGTTCCAGGGGGAGGCCCATCACCTAATAAAACACATGCATCAAAGCCATGTATACTGTTAGTAACAAGGACTGTCTACACTTGCACTGCATGCTGTTGAGCAACATATGTCCTGCATGCTGACATGTGTGATGTGACTGTTTTGCTTGTGATACTGTAGCCCACCATCACCTGCTATTGTGTATGTTCTGAGATTGATGGTATTGTGTGTGTCTGCTTTAGGGAGGAGTGTATTTTTGTATGTGTGCATCTGGTCTGACATCATGGTTCAGGTCTTAAAGCGTGATTCCTGGTTTCCTCTCACAGGTGCCGAGGTGGGGCTGGTTCAGTACAGGAGGGAACCTGATGTCACTGAGACAGACAGTGATCATGAGGATAGGTGTGTTGAGGCACAGGCAGGTTTGTCAGGGTCTGTTGTTGGGCCACCAATTGACAGTACACAAGTCTCCACCCCATCCATGCACACAGTCATACTGCCTGTACATCCATCATCACCATTGCCTTTAGCTGAGGGACAGTGTACGGTTGGCACTGGCCAGGACAGTGTGGTATCTAAGGCACATGTATCAGGACACAGCAGCCATAGCCAGATGTCTGGAATGGTACCACATAGGCAGATGCCCAGGGGTTCTCATCAGAGCACTGCTGGTCATCGTGACCCTGGCAGACGTGCCACACCTCTACCACACTCATGTTCCAGGCTGTCATGGAGGCACAGACACGAATGGAGTGGTACATCAGACAGGGACTAAGGGCACAGAGGGCTCATAACACCTCTGTAAATGACAGTATCAATGACCTAGCAGGTGCCATATGTAATTACACTGAGGTCATTAATAGATGCTGGGGTGAGACATTGGATGTCCTTCACAATGTCATGTCCATGTGTCAAGACAGTGCGGGATGGTTGAAACATGGACGTATGCCAGCAACATCAGCAGCTGGAGGTCACTGTGGACGTCCAGCAAGTCACAGCTGCTCCCGTAGTGCCAGTACCAGCCCCAGCAATGTTGGGGGGGCTGTCCATAGACCGTCCTAGAAGACCACGTGCACGTGGCTCTGGCCAGTTCCCGCAGGGACCTGGATCTAGTGGACATATGTCAACCTCTTCGGATAGTACCCAGTCTGGATTAGTACCTGATACTGTCTGTAGCACCCCTGCCAGGCAAAGGTTCTGTATCCGTGGCAAGAGACGGTGATTTGTAAAGCCTGCCAGGTACAGTCTGTAGCTGTCTCACAAATCCCTGTATATGGCAGCCACATGGTGGAACTCTGTGCATGCAGACACACACACAAACCAGAAACCTAGGGCAAACACATACCTGCCCACATTACATCAACATTGGCACATAACAGTACTCATGCCCCCCCCACACACACACACACGTCAATTGTATAGCTCAGTGTAGGCCTCTGGGACACCCTGTGCATATGATGAAACCTGTGCCACCTCCTGTCATCTGTAACACTGACACAGGAACAGGCTAACATGGTGCTGATGCACAGGGTGACTTTAATAAAGTACAGCAATAGTTGAATGTGTAGCATGTTGTCAGCAGTAAAGTGTAATGATATCCTTGAAGGTGTAGCTGAGCAGGCATGATGCATTAAAGCTGTAATTAGCAATGTTGTATTGTTTCCACCAGTGTTTATTCCAGTTGTGTTTGCCCATGTGCCACTTGGCTGATGTGTGTAGTTGTGTCAGCATGTGTTATACAGTGGAGAGTAAGTGTGGGGTGTGTGCAGCACAAGTCTGCAGGTGTACATTTGTGAACATGGTGAAGGTGCACTGTCTGCATGTACGTGCATATTGGACACATGGGCAGGGTGACATGCCCTGTACTGGCCAGTGCTAACACTCCATACTGTCTATTGGTGGCCAGTATGCATAGCACTACACACATTTTGGAACTTGAGTACACGTGTGCATGACACGGGTTGACACTGTGCTGTAGGTTTCATAGTTTAGTACTAGGCTATCTGCCCTAGGGCATTTATAAGCCTAGCCATAGTGTATGTGGCTTTCGCCACCCCATGTAATGGTAGAAAAGTATAGATTTAGTTTACTGTGCCTCTGTCTAGTAGTGACACAGAGATAACCCCCGGGGTAAACCTACGATCTCCCATCCACTCGTCAAGATTTCTCTTGAAGAGAGTCAGTGAGGGGCTCTGCCTAACATGAACTGGGATCCTGTTCGAGTGTGGGAAGCCTCTGAGTCATGAATCTGCCCCTCCAGCATGTCCTATTCATATTTGTGCTGAGGTTTAGATCTTTAGCTCTCGTGGTTCTGATGGATTTGGATTTTTTGAGATGGAGCATGTCCATCAATTCCTGATTGGACATGGCCTTGTACGTCAGGCATAGATCACCTCTGAGTAGGCAGTATGCTACTGAATAGAGCTGGAGTTTTTTTAGTCTGGCAGCATATGACATATGTTGGAGACCCTTGATCCTCTTGGAGAGGTTACTTTTGGGGTCTCTCCAGCTGCTGCAGGTGCCGAGTGAGGTACATACCAAATGGGGCATTGTACTCAATCATGGGCCTGATAAGGGAGGAGTATAGGGGTACAATGACCTCCTTTGATCTGGATGTGAATCCCTTCATGATAAAGGTGGGCAAGGTAGAAGGTCTTTCTAACCACTTTGGCAACGTGGGTGTCGAATGAGAGGTCACTGTCAACTTGGGTCCCCAGGTCTCCAATTACTTTTTGTGTACTCAATGGGTTACTGCCTATGTGATAATTTGTGGGTACTCTGTTTTTCCCAAAGGGGATGACTATACATTTTTTGGCATTTAGTTTAAGACCATGACTTCGGCACCAGTTGTCCGTCTCAGTAAGGCCTTTCTGTAGGATGCATGTGTCAGCTGGTGTATCGACTATGGCGCCTAGTTTGAAGTCATCTGCGAACTTTGTCAGCCACAACCCTCCCGTGTTTGCTTTCACATCTGAGAAATAAATGACGAACAATAGGGGCCCCAGGACAGAGCCCTGTGGGACACCACTTGCGACTGGCTTTGAGTCTGACTGGATTTCAGTATGACATAGCTCCAGTGATTTTGACTTTATGGGTTCTGTCCTTTAGCCAGTTTGCAACCCATCTTGTGACATATGGGTTTCCATTTAAGCTGTTGAGCTCGTCTAGGATGCCTGAGTGGGGTATTGTGTCGAAGGCTTTAGCCAAGTCCAGGTAGGCTGTATTGACTGCTTTGCCCTCATCAATGGCTCTAGTGACCGTTTCAAAAAAGTCAACCAGGTTCAAAAGGCAGGATCTGCCCTTTACAAAGCCGAACTGGGTAGGATCAAGTGTCTGTAGGTCCCCAATGTCTCTGTTTATGAGTTCCATAATGATTCTTTCCATAGCTTTGCAGACCAGGCTGGTTAAACTTATGGGGCAGTAGTTTCCAGGGTCTGTAGAGGAGCCTCCTTTGTGGAGTGGGACCACTGTTGCTGTACACCAGTGTTCAGGTACATATCCTGTAGTAAGGCTAAGGTTAAACAGCATTTTTATGTGCGGGTTTAGCTCCTCTTGGAGATTATGTAGCACGCAACCCGGGATACCATCAGGTCCCATAGATGCTGTGTTTTTAGCTTTGCTGAGAGCGGCTCTCACCTGGACATCTGAGATGACAGGGAGGTTACATTCAGCTGGGATAACTATTTCTTCTTTGGAGGGTGAGAGTGGGGATAAGTTTGCACTGAACCTGTCTGCCAGTATGTTGGCAATATCTGTGGGTTCAGTGTATTTTTTGTCATTACGAACTAACTCTGAGCATATCTGAAGGTTTCCGCCCAGGTTTCTAACATAGCTGAAGAAGGCCTTATGGTTATCTTTAGTGTCCTTAGCGATTTTTCTCTCAAAGTTGGCCTTGGATGTTTTTATGAGTGAACATAGTTTTTTGCTAGTGCTGGTCAGAGATGCCTTCCCTTTATGGGATTTTGCTCAGTCTTGCAGTAGCTTCCTTCTTTTGTTATACAGTTTGTTTATGGCTGGGGTCCACCAGACAGGACGCCTGCCCGTGGTGGAGAGGGTCTTAGTTTTTTTGGGATTGCATGATCCATGCATTCTTGGAGATGTCCGTAGAAAGCATTTGTGAAGGATTCAGCATTGTGGGATGTGGTTTCCTCTGGCCCAGGGGGCTTAAAGGATACCATCTCAGTCTTGAGAAGTGTAAAGTCGGCCTTTGAGAAGTTTCTCACTGTAGTCTTTTGTGCTGGGGTGGAGGTGGGATATGAATATCCAGGGTGATTAGTTTGTGGTCAGATCTCACTAGTGAGGGGTATACTTCCGGTGTGGAGCATTTTGTCCCCATGTTTGTGATGATCAGGTCTAGTATATTTTCTCGGCTTGTGGGAGAGGTGACTAGCTGTTCCACTGCATTCGAGTTAATGAATTCCAGGAACCTTTGGGCCAGGGTGTTAGGGCTAGAATAATGCACCCAGTCTATGTTAGGGTAGTTGAAGTCTCCCAATATGATGGTATTTGGTGAGACATTCATATCTTCCAATGTCTTCAGGAAGGCTGAATGGGGTTACTGAGATTGGAAGGGTGGTCTGTAACATGCTACCAGTTGTATAGCAGTTTTGCCTATGGTTAGTAGCACCTGGATGGTCTCCGATGCTTCATGTGTTGCCACTAACCTGGAGGTGTGTGCGTCCTTGATGAATATGGACACTCCCTCTCCCTTTATGGTTCGGCCCGAGGTCTGGGGCCGAAATGCATGATACGAGGTATAGCCTGGTAGAGCTGGGGTGCTCTCAGGAGCCTTGAACCAGGTTTCAGTTACTGCACAGACATCAATGCTCTCCATACTGAGGAGTGCTTCGAGAGCCTGCATCTTGAGATTTAGACTTCTGGCGTTGAGCAGCATTACCCTTATTTTTTTTCCATTTTTGTTTTCTAAGGAGGTGGGTTTGTCTATTGAGCCTTGCCTAAAAAAGGCACCATGGGGGTGGCAAGAGCCTTAGCCAATATCCGGAAGCCCAGTGGTGACAGGTGCAAGCCGTCCCTTGCGAAGCAGCGTGGCTTGTCCAGCATGTCATCCCAAGCAGACCGACATTGGATCCCCCTAGAATGAGAACAGTAAATGAGCCAATTATTAAAGCTGATCATCTTGTCTTTGTATTGTGGCATCATTCTTGGTGAGGGCAAGATGCTGCTCAGGGTCAGGGTCATACCAGCCTGGGCTACATAATCAGATAGCTCCTCTAGGTCTCTTTTCATGTAGCCCTGGGAGGTACGTCTCAGGTCATTAACGCCGGCATGGACAATGACGGAGTCATATTTGTACTTGCTTTGGAGTGACCTGAGTGCATGTGTTATGTGGCGGATCCTAGCTCCAGACAGGCAGCTCACCGTTACCCTCTCCTTGTTCAGCCTGGTAAGCGGAACGTCAGTGTGTCTGACTATAGAGTCACCAATTACTAGTGTATCAGGCATGGTGTTTGGCCTTAAGGGCTGTGATTGTTTGACACACTGCTTTACTGAAGTATGTGTTTCATGTGTTATGTTTTGAGGTGGTGGATTTTTGGGTGTCTGCTTTGGAGGCCTCTGTTTTGGTAAGTTTTTTATTAGAGCCTCTGAGTATGTCTTTGTGTTATTATGTGTTTGGTTTGCAACTGTGATAGGTCTATGTGGGACTGGGTTTGCTGTATGTGTGGTTACCTTCTCCTCCTGTCTGGTCTTGCCAGTCCTGAGTTGAGAGAGTTCAGCCTCCACTTTGGCTATATAGTTGCATCTCTCATATGTATTTGTGTTTGTTGGGAGGAGGAGAGAGTTGTCTGTGTACACGAGACAATTGTAGCATTGTCTCAAGATTCCCTGATTAACCAGCTGAACCGGAGAGGATGCCAGTGATCCACCACTCGACATGCTAGAATAGTATAAGGGAGTGCTGTGCCTTTAAGGGAAGTGGGTATTCACAGGGGTGGTAGGTGGATGTAGTGCTTACTTTGGTTTGAGAGTGCTTACTTAGAAGAGAGGGTTTGAGAACAAGTGCTAAGCTTATAATATAGCGAGTAGACTGATAATTCTAAGAGTAAAGCTTACTTAAGGGAAAATTTGAAGAGCAGACTTGGTGGAGCCAGAACAAGTTTAACCGGCGCTGCGCTATGTGCACAATCACGCAAAGCCGCGCAAACGCGGATTTTAAACAGGGAACTTCAAAAGAGCTGGAAATGGTCCAAAACAATCAAATACTACAAGCTCTCGTGCTGAGGTCACTCCTTCAGGGACAGATAGGCTGCTCAAGGCTCCCCACTCCCACTGGTGAGCAAAGAAACTTCCTTCTATCCAAGTAAAGCAATGGACAACACAGGAACTATACCACAGCCCAGAATACAGCAAAGCCTGTATACTGGTCTAAACTAGTCGAGGAGAGGCGGGAAAAAGTACAGTTTTGTACCTACCATAAATGTAGAAGTCCGATAGGTATGCATCTGCAGTCATCACATATGGGTTGTCCTGCCTCAGGCAGCCCTTCGGTCGGCCGGATTCCAAAGTCTGGGTCCGGCGTCGGCTGATGTCGCACATTCCCCGACGTCAGAGCGCCTGGGGTATAAAAACATCAGCCGACGCCATCTTCCTCAGTTTTTCTTGCCCCAAATGCCAGGCCCTCTAAGGAAGGCTAAATTTGGAGAGATGCATTTAAAAATCCAAACATGCACAGTAATATAAAAACAAATGCACCATAATAGATCCCCCCAGCTAGGTATAAGAGGGGAAGTACCCAAGAAATACCACAGAGGGGAAGGAGGGAGGGTAAACCTGATTGCAGATGCATACCTATCGGACATCTACATTTATGGTAGGTACAAAACTGTACTACGTCCTTCAAGGATGCATCTGCAGTCATCACATATGGGTAGAGTACCATAGCCAATCTGGGGGTGGAGGAACTAAGTAAAGGATGGTGTAGCCAAAATACCCTGCAGGACAGCCGTAGCAAAGCCTGCTCTGGATCTGGAACATAAAGGTAAATTGTAATGCTTGGCAAATGTATGCACGGAGCTCCATGTGGCAGCTTCTAAAATGTCCTTGGTAGCCACCCCTCTTAAGAAGGCTGTGGAGGTGGCTGTGGCTCTCATGGAATGAGGTCTAATGTTAGCTGGTACAGTCTTTCCATGAAAGGAGTAACAAAAGCGAATGCAATTTCCTATCCATTTTGAAATTGTCTGTTTGGAAATTGCTTTTCCTTGTGTACCAGCAGCATATGCTACCAACAGCTGGTCAGTTTTTCTGTAACTTTATCTGACATTGGCTGAGGCAAGAAAGAGTCCCCAACGGGGTACTTAGCTTTTGAAGTCTTCGGTTAGCTGAATTACAGGAGCTGGCCGACCGGCACTTGCGAACTGTTTCTGCTTCGGGCACCACGCGGCAAGAAAGACTGAAGAAGATGGTGTCGGATGATGCTTTTATACCCCAGGCGCTCTGACGTCGGGGAATGTGCGACATCAGCCGACGCCGGACCCAGACTTTGGAATCCGGCCGACCAAAGGGCTGCCTGAGGCAGGACAACCCATATGTGATGACTGCAGATGTATCCTTGAAGGACATCAAGGATTTTTTTTTTGTTTTTGTGATAGAAAGTACACAAAAATGCAGGAAACAGCAATAAATCAGTTACACAGGCTAGCACACTTTAGTGGGCAGCCTCAACAGTTAAATTTAACAAACAAACAAACTTTTGACCAATTTTCGACCAAATGTAACTTTAAGTGCAGATAATATATAATGCAACAAACAGCTACAAAAACAGTTTAAGTTTGTTCAAAGTAAAGGTAATGCTGTTGTTGCTGTCATTGGTTTGCATTACTAAGGTAAACATTGTCCCAGCTGCATATTCCTTTATTAATGCACACTGTTCACCTACAGGGTTGCATGGACCATGCTATCACAAACCAGAAGTTATGTACTCACCATAATATTCGATGTATGTAGTCCATCTCGCCTCACATTCTTACCCGTGGGGTTCGGAGCCAAATAGCGGCTCATTCTTGGCCGATTTTACTAGCTCGAAGTCTCTCATTGGCTGGGCTAAGCAGGTATCCCATGGTGCACTGCTCCATATCCCCAGATCTAGTTTGCTACATAACTCATTTGTACTCCATGCACACATCACATCCATATAAAGAATAAGCTAAGCAAGGGAACTCTGTAGATGACAACCTAACCTCCAAATCCTCCAGGAAGGGGGAAGGTGGGAGGGTAAGTAAGAATGTGAGTCGAGATGGACTACATACATCGAACATTACGGTGAGTACATAACTTCTTGATGTTATGTAGTCCCATCTCGCCTACATTCTTACCCATGGGACAGCGTCCCTAGCACCTACATCCTGGGTAGCTCATAGGAAAATACTCCTGAGAACTGTGGAGCGAAAGGAAGAGCTGCCCCTGGAGACAACGTCCAATTTGTAATGAGAAACAAAGGTGTGGAGAAGTACAAGTAGCTGCAGCACATATACCATCCACTGACAATCTGGCCTGGTAGGAGGTGGATGTAGAAACAGCCTGGGTAGAATGTGCCTTGACCAGAAATGGCAGATTTTTACCTCCTGCTTGATAGATGAAAGAGATACAACTGGCTATACATCTAGACAGTGTGACCTTGGATACAGGGGAACCCATTCGGTTTTCCGAAAAGGAGACAAAAAGTTGGTCAGACTTCCAGATATCTCTTGACCGGTGTAGATAGAAGCGTAACTGTCTATGTACATCCAATTGGTGAAATCTAAATTCTGCCTTGTTAGAATAGTGGGGAAAGAAAACAGGCAGCTCAATGGACTGATTCATGTTAGAGACGGAAGCCACTTTAGGAAGGAACGAGGGGTTTGGTCTAAGAGGGACCCTATCTTTATGGAAGATTAAATATGGAGGTTTGATAGAGAGGGCTTGAATTTCCGAAACCCACCTCGCTGAGGAGACTGCTGTTAAGAAGACTGTTTTCCATGTCAAGAATTTCAATTCACAGATAGCTGCAGGCTCAAATGGTGGTAAAGTAAGGGCTTGTAGAACAAAATTGAGATCCCAGGGCATGATTGGTTCAGACACCGGGGGAGGAAGCAACAGAGTTCCTTTGAGGAATGCTTTGCATAGTCTATGTGCCATCAGACTAGGTTAATTCGCTACGTGGAAATTAGATATCGCCGCCAGTTGAACTTTGATGGTGGCTGTTGTGGATCCCTGATGGAAAAGCATAGACAAGAACTCCAAAACAGAATCTATTGGAGCTGTGTAAGGATCAATGCCTCTAATATGTGCCCAGATAGAGAACCTTTTCCATTTACTAGAATAAATCTTTCTAGTGGGTGGTTTATGAGAGGACAATAATATATGGACCACTTCCAGTGGGAAATTATGAAGTCTGACTAACGATGGAAGTGGAGTAGCCAGGCTGTCAACCGGAGAGTCATCAGGGAGGGGTGGAGCTATCCCGACGTGCGTCAGTAAATCTGGTTGAGGGTCCAGAGTCCAAGGTGTGTCCACAGTGAACTGCTGAAGAAAAGGGAACCAAACCTGACGAGGCCAGTGTAGAGCAATCAGAATGATTCTGCTTCCCAAGGATTGCGCTTTCTGAATCAACTTTGACAGCAGGGGAAACGGAGGGAAAGCATAAAGCAGACCTGAGGGCCAATCCTGAACCAGAGCGTCCCTGGGTGACTCCCCCTGTGGGGTGATCAGCGTGAAGTAGTTGCTGCATTTCACATTGAGAGGGCTGGCAAAAAGGTCGCAGCAAGGCTGACCCCATCTGCTGAAGATTCGCTCTGCAACCAGGCGATTCAGGGACCACTCGTAAGGCATCAGGATAGCTCTGCTTAGCCTATCCGCAATCACGTTGGTCTTCCCCGGAATGTGCATTGCCACCAGAAACCGTTGGGAAGCTACTGCCCAATGCCACACTCGCATGGCCTCTCTGCACAGAGGGTAAGACTGAGTTCCCCCTTGCTTGTTGAGATAACACACTACTGACATGTTGTCTGAGTGTATAGCAATCGTCCCTAGAGGAAGAACCCTCTGAAGTGCCTGCAACGCAAGAAGCACTGCTCTCATCTCTAGGACGTTTATATGCAAATGTATCTCGTGTTCTTGCCACGTGCCTTGGACTGTCCTGCCAAGATAATGCCCCCCAACCCCATCTGGGAGGTGTCCGTGGTCACCGTGGCAACCAGGATGGGTGGAACGAAGGACTTACCCCGTTTAAATTGTTGGTGCACAGCCACCAACAAAGGTCCTGCTTGCATCTGTCCGTGAGTAAGATAGGATGAGACAGTGGGAGTCTTTGGAGAGACCATTGAACAAAGAGGAGTCATTGGAGAATTCTCATGTGTAATCTTGCTAGAGGGACCAGCATGATTGTTGCTGCCATGGGTCCCTAGGAGTTGGAGAACCCATCTTGCCTTTGTTTGTCTCAGGGGCATCAGCATGTGTATCTGTTGTAATATTCTGATCCGTTCTTGTGATAAAAATGCCAGCATTCGAATGGTGTCGAATTCTGCTCCTATAAATGTGACATGCTGTGAGGGCAATAAGGCAGATTTTTCCCAATTTATTGTTATGCCCAGCTGGTGACATAGATTGATGGTAGCGTCCCTGGTTTGAACTAGTTGATGCCTGGTGGGAGCGGTAAGGAGCCAGTCATCCAGATACGGAAACACCTGGAATCCCTGACATCTCAAGTGAGCAGTCACCACTGCCATACACTTGGTAAACACACTGGGGGCTGTGGTGAGACCAAAGGGCAGGGCTCAAAACTGGAAGTGACTGGCTCCCAGCCGGAAGCATAGGTGACTCCTGGATGCTCTGTCCATTTTCACATGGTAGTAAGCATCCTTGAGGTCGATGGAGCACATCCATACCTCCTCTCCCAACAATGGAAGAATCGATTGTAGTGTGACCATACGGAACTTGGACTTGTGTACGTGATAATCGATTGTAGTGTGACCATACGGAATTTTGACTTGTGTACGTGATAATAGATTGTAGTGTGACCATATGGAACTTGGACTTGTGTACGTGATTGTTGAGTTGGCTGAGATCTAGTATAGGTCTCAGGTCCCCTGTTCTTTTCGGCACCAAAAAGAATCTTGAGTAAGTCCCTAATCCGATTTGGTCAGGGGGGACACGCTGGATAGCTCCTTTTTCTAGCAGCTGCGAGACCTCTGAGGCTGCTTGATCCCTTTGACTGGGTGGAACGTCTGGGATTTTTCTGATTGGCGGGGGTACTGTCGAGAATGGAATGAGGTAACCTCTGGAAATTATCCTTAATACCCATTAGTCCTGTGTAATGCTTTCCCAGGCTTCCGGATATAAGGAAATTTGACCCCCGACTGGTTCCAGATAAGCGCAGTCGGGCACACCCTCAGGAATGAGATTATGGAGAACCACGGAAGGAGTCGCGGTCTCCCGAATTGCGGGGGCCACCCTCAGCCTCTGGGGTGACGTCTCCCTGAATAACCCACCCCCCCCTGCCTCTGGAGGGAGGTTCACCTTGTGCGGCAGGAAAAAAAAACTCTGACTTCTTGAACCACATCCCCCCCCCCCTTGCTGGGCCTTGGGATAAGGCCTAGAAGGAAGGGAAGGGAAAAACGGACCCCTACGGCAGATAGGGTCTTTCCCTATTGTTCGCACCTGGTGAGTGTGTCTTTCACTTTGGTCCCAAACAAGGAGGAACCATCAAAGGGGTTGTCAGTGAAGGAAGACTTGAAGGCCTCCGCAAAGTGACACAGGCGCAGCCAGGCTTGCCTCCTAAGGGCGACCCCTGAGATCGCTGCCCTACTTGCTCCCTCGGCTGCATACGAAATGAGCCTCATGGATGAGTTGACAATGGAGTTGAGGATAGAGACTTGGGCGTTAACCGTCTGAGCCACCCCCTCAGGAATATTACCCGCAAGAGTATCTCCTAACTCTTTGAGGAGATCTCTCTGGAGCAGAGTGAAGTGAGACAAGTAATTCGGGGACCGTAACGTAAAGGTTGCTGACAAGAGGGTATGCTTCCCATACCAATCCATGGTCCTGGAGGAGGATGGATGGATGAAGAAGACTCTGATACTTCCTTCTGAGTGGCTGCCGCCAACACCATGGCATCTACAGGAACTCCTTTAGACAGAAACTCTTTGCCCTGGGGGGCGGAAAGAAACTTGTTGGGATGCCTAGGCACGGGATCCACAGAATCAGGGCTCTTCCACACTTTGATGAACTCCTTGACCTGATTTGTCAAAGGGTGGAGACACCTAGGAGGCGGAGGGTTGAACACCAAAAGCCTTAAGGAATACTGACTCCTCCTCAGAAGGGGCTTTGGAAGGCCAGTCACCACTATGTTTCAGTATCTCCAGGATATCGGAGAAGGAAATATCATCAGAGAAGGACTTGGGGGACCCCTCCGATTCCTCGAGGTCAGTATCAGAGGTAGGGGACTTGTCTTGGGAGTCTATGTGCTTCCTCTTGCACGTTTTCTTTCTGGGGGGCTCCTCAGGCACCAACTCTGAGCGACCCTCAGAAATCTGGGGACCACTCTTGGGGGTATCCCTAGGCTCTGGTGCTCTGCTGTCCATGGATGGGCGGTGAACAGAAGCGTTCACCAGAGTGGTGGGTGACAGTGACTGATCCGCCTGACGTAGCTGACGATCTGGCCAGCGCGGTCCGCATAGCCTCGAAGACCCCCCCCCCCCCGAGTCCGAGGAGCGACTAGTCTCGGAGGCCATGACAGGAGTTGGAGTTCCCCGAGCAGAAGCACCGAGAGGGAGACTCGGAACCGAAATAAGTCCCAAGATGTCCCCCTCGGGCCCGACCGAAGAGTCCCGAACCCCGAGGATGGAGCCGACAGGGTCGGAGCAGATGCCGGTACCGATGGAGCCGAATGGGGCATCGGAACGGGCCTAGAAACATCACGCAGCGCAGAACACACTGGCTCTGAAGACAGAGATGCACTCGGAGGAGGAAGGATCGAAGGTGTTGGGATGGGCTCCAGAGCAGACTGGGTCGGAGCCAAAAACAATTTTTCCAAAACTGGTGACTGGAGGAGCCTCTGAACCACCCTTATCCACATCCACATCCGAAAGGGTCCTGGTGGATTTGGAGGACAGGGATGGAGAATGCGATCTCCTCTCAGGAGAAGTAGGCTTGAGACTAGGTTATCGGCTCCTAGGAGGTTCCAATACAATTGGAGCCGACGCCGGTTCCATAGACACCGATCCTTCCTGTGGCCCTGAGGGCAGTGGAGCCGAGGAGGTCGATGCAGTTTTAGACATTTTCTCCGGTGGCTCCGATGAAGCTGACGGAGCCAGAGATCTCTTTTTTGACTTGCCAGATTTAGACTTGCCACTGGAAGCCGAATCCATAGCCTCTTCAAAAGAGGGTTTTAAAAGTCCCTTCAAGATTAGCTTATTCTTTCTCTCTTGGATAACTCTAGGGCTGAAAGCATGACAAAAGCTGCAGGATTCCTGCAAACAGATGGCTCCTAAGCAGTAAACACAAATGGAATGTCCATCGGTTATGGACATTTTGTACCCACATTTTGAGCACTTCTTAAATCCCGAAGGTTTATGCTCCTTCGTATCCTTAGACATTTTAACTACTGCGCCCACAACGCAAAACCAAGTCAGTACAAGAACAGCGATCAAACGCACACAAACTCTAGCACTATTTTAAACAATGGATAGGAACAGAAGGAGAGGGCAGCCAAAATCTCTAATTTAAACGGTTTGGGGTGAACACAGAAGGAAACAGAGGAGAAATAGGCCCTCTAACTGAAACGGGCCTAGCCTGGGGAACAGTAAGAGGGATACCACACAAAAATCTCACAATCACAAAGCCTAACACACCAGACAAAAATAGACAGATTTAAACAATAGCTATGAAAATAGCTTTTGACTGAATCAAACTTCTTTTAAATCAAGAAAAGAAGGTACTTAGCCACAGCCAAGCGAGACCACGTCCTAGCTACACGAGTGTCAAACAAGATCTGGGGATATGGAGCAGTGCACCATGGGATACCTGCTTAGCCCAGCCAATGAGAGACTTTGAGCTAGTAAAATCGGCCGAGTCGGAGCCGATATTCGGCTCCAAACCCCACGGGTAAGAATGTAGGCGAGATAGGACTTCATAACATCACAAATTATCACTTATACAGTAAAAGTGCATTAGTCTCATGGACCCATGCTAAATATATAATAGAAGGTGTGAAGTTGTACCAGAAAAGAGCTACATACAAAGAAGGGATAACCTCTTTGGTCAGTATCATTGGGAAAATACAATCCCTCAATAAACATACAAGGCAAGCTTCAAAATACAAAATGGCAAGGATTCCAAAGACAACAATAAAGCTTTCTTCAGTGTTGTTCATAATCTACAGGGGAAATCTCAGATCGGGTCACAGTTAATGTAAATGGTCACAAAGTACACTTATCTGACTGACATTACCAATTCCTTGTCAGACAGTTTGAATGCGGATTTCACCACCCTGTCATTACACAAGGGCCACATTTCCAGACCTGAAGAATGTAAAACCTGATGATTCAGACACTCTAGTTAAAATATCTCTATAACAAAGTACACACCACAGTGGCAATGGTACTGGACAGTGCCACTGGCTGTGTCATACACAAGCTGACATATGAAGTCACCACTCACCTAAATGCTCTGTACAGATGCAGCCTCTACACAGGTTACATACTTGTGGAATGACACATGGTAATGGTGTCCACAGTCCACAAGGGTTGAGCTACAACGTCATCTTCTTCTCCTTTCAGATGCTCCCATTAGAGGTTGCCACAGTACATAATTTCTTCCTGGCCTCTGAATCTTGAGCTATCACACCATCCACCTGCATGTCCTCTCCCACCATAGCCATAAACCTCATCTTAGGCATTCCTCTTTTCCTGTAACCTGGCGGCTTCATCCTTAGCATCTGGCTCCGACACCTAGTAGACTAAGAGTAATGCTACTCAACGCCAGAAGTCTAAACCTCAAGATGCACGCACTCGAAACTCTCCTTAGCATGGAGAACATTGATATCTGTGCAGTAACAGAAACCTGGTTCAGGGCTCCCGAGAGCACCCCAGCACTACCAGGTTATACCTCATGCCATGCTTTTCGGCCCCAAAATTTGGACCGAACCACAAAAGGAGGGGGAGTATCGATATTCAAAGATACCCACACCTTCAGGTTGGTGGCAAAGCACGAAGCATCAGAGACTATCCATGTGCAACTAACAGTGGGTAAAACTGCCTTCCAGTTTATAGCCTGCTACAGACCACCCTCCCAAACCCAGGAACCCCACTCGGCCTTCCTGAGAACACTGGAAAATATGAAGGTCTCTCCAAACACTATTATATTGGGCGACTTCAACTACCGAAACATAGACTGGGAGCATTACTCTAGCTCCAACACCCTAGCCCAAAGGTTCCTAGAATTTATAAACTCAAATGCTATGGAACAACTTGTTACCACTCCCACAAGAGGGGGAAAACATACTGGACCTGATCATCACCAACATGGGGACTCTATGCTCCAGACCAGAAGTGTATCCCTCACTGGTAAGATCAGACCATAAACTAATCTCACTGGATATTCACATCCTGACCCCACCCCCTGCCCAGAAAACCACAGTGAAAAACTTCTAAAGCAAATTTCACACTCCTCAAAACTGAGGTGGAATCCTTCAAAGCCCGGCCTGTGGAAAATACGGCCCAGACCGCAGAATCCTTTATAAACGCATTCTATGAACACCTTCAGGAATGCATGGATCATGCGATCCCAAATAAAACCAAGACCCAATCCTCCAAAGGCAGACGTCCTGTCTGGTGGACCCCAGCCATAAACAAACTATACAATAGGAGGAGGAAGCTACTAAATGATAGAGCAAAATCCCAAAAATGGAAGGCATCACTGATCAGTATTAGCAAAAAACTGCGGGCACACATAAAATTGTCTGCCAGCTTCGAGAGAAAAATTGCACAGGACACTAAGGATAATCAACAAGGCTTTCTTTAGTTATGTTAGGAACCTGGGTGGTAATTCCCAGATATGCTCAGAATTAGTCCAAAATGACAAAAAATACACCGAACCCACAGACATTGCCAACATCCTAGCTGACAGGTTCAGCAAACCCCGCACCAAAAGGGCAAATATCTATCCCAGCAGAGTGCTGCCCCCCTGACATCTCAGATGCTCAGGTAAGAGCCGCCCTCTCCAAAGCAAAAAACACAGCATCAATGGGACCAGACGGTGTCCTGGGCTGCGTCCTACATGAACTGCAAGAAGAGCTAAACCCAAACATAAAACTATTGTTCAATCTCAGCCTTACTACAGGATATGTGCCCAAAGAGTGGCGTACAGCAACAGTGGTCCCCCTCCATAAAGGTGGTGCCTCAACGGATCCTGTAAACTATCGCCCCATAAGCCTGACTAGCTTGGCCTGCAAAGCTATGGAAAGGATCATCATGGACCTCATAAATAAAGATATTGGGGACCTACAAACACTGGATCCTACCCAGTTCAGCTTTGTTAAGGGCAGATCCTGCCTCTTAAACCTGGTTGATTTCTTTGAAACAGTCACCAAGGCCATTGACAAGGGGAAGGTGGTCCACACAGCCTACCTGGACCTCGCAAAAGCCTTCGATACAATACCCCACTCGGGCATTATAGATAAGCTCACCAGCTTAAATATAAACCCCTATGTCACTAGATGGATTGCAAACTGGCTCAAGGACAGAACCCACATGGTTAGAGAATTGCTGGAGCCATGTCAGACTCCAAACCAGTTACAAGTGGTGTCCCACAAGGCTTAGTCCTGGGACCTCTCTTGTTCGGTATATATTTCTCGGAGGTACAGGCCAACACGGAAGGACTGTGGCTGACCAAGTTTGCAGATGACTGCAAACTGGGTGCCATAATCGACTCTCCAGCCGACACAAGCATCCTCCAAAAAAGCCTCATAGAAACAGACAACTGGTGCCAGAGCCATGGCCTCAAGTTAAATGCCAAAAAGTGTATAGTCATCCCCTTTGGCAAAAACAAAGTGCCCACAAATTACCACATAGGTGGTAATCCATTAAGTACAGAAGTAATTAGGGACCTGGGGACCCAAGTTGATAGCAATCTCTCATTTGACAACCACGTGGCCAAAGTGGTTAGAAAAACATTTTATATAGCCCACCTAATCATGAAGGGATTCACATCTAGGTCAGGGGACGTCACCGTGCCTTTTTACTCATCCCTCATCAGGCCCATAATCGAGTACAATGCCCCTTTTGGGATGTACCTTACCAGACACATGCAGCAACTGGAAAGACCCCAAAAGTACCTCACCAAGAGGATCAAAGGGCTCAAACAGATGCCATATGCTGCCCGGTTAAAGAAACTTCAGCTCTACTCAGTGGCATACCGCCTGTTGGGCGATCTGTGCCTGACGTATAAAGCCATGTCCAACCCGGAATTAATGGACATGCTGCACCTCAGAAAATCCAAATCCCAGAGAGCTACGCGCTCGAGAGACTTGAACCTCAGCACTGAAATAAATAGGACATGCTGGAGGGACAGATTCATAACCCAGAGGTCCCTTCACTCTGGAATAAAATCCCACTCCAGGTTAGGCAGAGTCCCTCATTGACTCTCTTCAAGAGGAATCTTGATGAGTGGCTGGGAGATCGTAGGTTTACCCCGGGTATCACTTCTGTGTCACTGTTAGACAGAGGCACAGTATACTAACCTCGAAAAAGGGCATAGCAAAATAAATTTAAAATGGGTGGCGAAAGCCAAACACATTCTGGCTAGGCTTATAAATGCCCTAGGGCAGATAGCCTAGTATGAACCTATGAACCTATCTATTTCCCAATATACTCTGCATCCCTCCTCAGCACATGTACAAACCAACTTAATCCTGCCTATCTGGCATGGTCTAATAACCTTCAAACCTGACATGACCCTCTAACATACTTATTCTTAAACCTGTCCACCCTCGTCACACCCAGTGCAAATGTTAACATTAATTTATTAAGGGTAGAACTACAACAGGTCCTGGAAACTCTCATCCTATAAGCCAGACCAATGTTATCTGGAAGGCTATGGAGCACAGCATTATGCAACTCATTAACAGAGATTTTATGAACCTGCAAACACTGCACCATACCCACTTAGGTTCTCTAAAGGCCAGATCATGGCTCCGACACCTAGTAGACTTCAAGCCAGTCAACAAGGCTATAGGTGAGGGAGGGGAGGTCAACACAGCCAAGCTATAGCTCGCCAGCAATTCATACCCATCCCATATACTGGTTTTATACATAACCTCAACAGACTGACCATAAACGATTGTTAGATGATGGCTTGACAACTGACGCACAGATGTAGGATACACAGTAACATCTGCAGCCTCCATGTACTATTCTATGCCAGTAACAAGTGGTATTCACCTGCACTCAGTCCTGGGACCACTCCTGTTTGGCATATAGCTTTCTTAGGTACAAGCAAACACAGTAGGGATATGTCTGCCTAAGTTTGATGACAATGCATACTGTGGGCTATACTTTAGTCTCTAGATGACACACACATCCTCCAAAAGGGTATCATCCAGACAGATACCTGGTGTCAAACTCATGCTCAGGTTTAAGAATAAGTATGTGGAAATAGACAAACTAAAATCTGACATTCACATATCCATGACTATAAAAAAAAGTCCACAAAAAACTAGGAGCGTTATACAGAAATAAGCAATTTCTCACCAAAGCAGCAAAGATTTCAATAGCAAATTCCCACCTCATCTCCACCCTATTTTATGCCTCTCCAATATATACCAACCTAAGGCAATGCGATCTAAACAAGCTAGAGACCTGCTACAACAAAATCGCCAAATTCGCCACAGGGGCATCCTACCATAGTCACCACTGTCTCTCACTTGCTGAACTGGGCTGGCTTGAACTCCCTCACCTCCTTCAGTGGTATCAACTCTCACTCACCCACAAACTAGTAAACCATCCATTAAATGTCCCATCCCTCCAGAATCTACTCCAACCCTATCGCACCACCAGACCACTAAGATCCAGCAGCAAAAATCACTTGCAGATCACTAAAGCCAATAACTGCTGGTGAAGCACTATTCTCTTGCACCATAGCCAAATTATGGAACTCACTCCCACCCACAATTACCTCCATACCATCATGCACCCACTTCAAAACTTTACTAAAAGCACAACTAAAAACATGCTGGCTATGCCCTTGCAACTCCCACTCTAATATCATCCACCCCATCCAACCACTACCTTTCTTTCCACTCCACTAACTACCTTGATTATAGCAAGCTCAGATGCTCATAAGCCAGTACTTATTATACAGCACAAACTTCTTCTTCTTGTAACATTTGTTAATGTCTGGTATGCACTTCACAGATAAAGATTCTAGTTGTCTACTGATGTACTATGTTCTTCATCTGTAAATATGTTGTAAGTAATTGCTATGTAAATTGTTATTCACTATGTAATCTAATGTATATACTGTCTGTTTATTTTAACAGTGGAGCTTTTCTCCCCGGGCATCCGCTGAAAATGGACCTACGTCCAGTCGGACACTCCCGGTCAACAAATTTAAATACATAAATAAATGCTGTAAAGCTATAAGCCTAAGAAAGCATAGTTATCCACTTTGAGAAAACAAAGTATCCCCAGAGTACCACATAGGTAGTAGCCCCCAAAATGTGGAACAGGTACTAATGTATACATACAGCCATGTGTTAAGTCATCTCTCCTTTGATGACCACATTACCAAAGGGTTTTAGAAATCCCTCTGTGGAGCACATAAGCAATAAAGGGTTTGCATGCAGATCCACAGAGGTTGTTCCACACCTATAATAATTAGTCATATTTGCCAGGCTTTGCTTACTTTGGAACAGGTTTCAAATATACCTCAAGCATAAACCCTCACTCACACTCTTCAATAGAAACAGTGATGAGTGGATGTGAAATGGAAGACGTAGCCCAGGGATCAATGCAGTGGCTAAGCCTGTCACAAGCAGCCAGAAGTGACCTAAGGTCTGGAAAGCGCCAGCACGCTCTGGCAAAGCCAACACATGCATTCATGAAGAAAGCAGAGTACCCACCTATGAAATACTTGGTCACATATATGTATATGGATTTGCCCCACAGCTACCTTACATGTGTAATGCACATACAGTTGTCACTGTGATGTGTCATACACTAGAAAAATCAAAACCCACTCCACATTGGCCAACGGTGTCACACACCTGGAGCACAGACACACACACACACACACACACACACACACACACACACACACACACACACACACACAGTCAGCAAGTGCGAGATTCAAACTCTTCCCTAACTACATTATGATACTACAGCAGTATGCATTTACACACCGCGCTATACACATTACTGGGATTTCTCCTTTCCATAGGTATATTTGTAGGTTAGTGACATCAGACTTGACAAAGATGAGTATACCACTTTTAAGGGGTTTGAGTAATCTCCAAAAAGGTTGCTCCTTCCCAGGGAGACACACACACAGTAGGCAAGTGTAGGATTCAAACCCCTACCTAACTACATTATGATACTACAGCAGTATGCGTTCACCCGATGCGCTATACACATTACTGGGATTTCACCTTTCCACAGGTATATTTGTAGGATGGTGACATCATCAGACTTGACAAAGATGAGTATACCACTATTAAATGGTGTGAGTAGTCTCCAAAAAGGTTGCTTCTTCCCAGGGGGAGACACACACACACACACACACACACACACACACACACACACACACACACACACACACACACACACACACAGTAGGCAAGTGCAGGATTCAAACCCCTACCTAACTACATTATGATACTACAGCAGTATGCATTTACACAACGCGCTATACACATTACTGGGATTTCACCTTTCCACAGGTATATTTGCAGGATGGTGACATCATCAGACTTGACAAAGATGACTATACCACTTTTAAGGTGTTTGAGTAATATCCAAAAAGGTTGCTCCTTCCCAGGGAGACACACACAGTAGGCAAGTGTAGGATTCAAACCCCTACCTAACTACATTATGATACTACAGCAGTATGCGTTTACCCGATGCGCTATACACATTACTGGGATTTCACCTTTCCACAGGTATATTTGTAGGATGGTGACATCATCAGACTTGACAAAGATGAGTATACCACTTTTAAATGGTGTGAGTAGTCTCCAAAAAGGTTGCTTCTTCCCAGGGAGACACACACACATACACACACACAGTAGGCAAGTGCAGGATTCAAACCCCTACCTAACTACATTATGATACTACAGCAGTATGCATTTACACAACGCGCTATACACATTACTGGGATTTCACCTTTCCACAGGTATATTTGCAGGATGGTGACATCATCAGACTTGACAAAGATGAGTATACCACTTTTAAGGTGTGTGAGTAGTCTCCAAAAAGGTTGCTCCTCCCTAGGGAGGGAAGGACAGACAGAGACGCACACACACACACACACACACACACACACACACACACACACACACAGTTGGCAAGTGCGGTGTTCTTAATCCAAACTAAGTACTTGTTTACACTTCAGCAAGCAATATGGAGTTACAGGGTGCAATACAGACATTACTTGCTGACAGTCTGCACAAAGGTTTTTTTTCACATTTGCTAACCTCAGCAGGTTTATCATACTAGGTGTATTGTGAGTGTATTGTATGCATATAGGCCATGACCATATCATATATGGGTTGATGCACCACATGCTGGCACACACAGGGTCAAACCTTGAGGAGCATCTTACCTTCACCTACATGATACTGCAATATAACAGAAAGATGCTAAACTTCAACAATTGGCTGAGCTTCTGGTGTCATTCAAAGGGGATCCAGTCTCTGTCTGCCTGTGATGACATGATAGACAAGCCTTGTTGCTTCGCTACAGATGGTTTGCATCTGTCGCCCCTATGCTTCTGAATACTGGCCAAGGCTCTTGCTGTCCCCATATTTTTTTTAGGCAAGTCTCAAAGGTTCATAGGTAGGTACTAGGCTATCGGCCCTGGGGCCTATACAAGCCCAGCCAAAAAGGTACCCTGGCTTTTGCCTCCCATGAAATTTATTTTCCTGCGCCACCATCGAGCAGAGACACAGAAGTGATCCCCAGGGTGAATTTCCTATTTCCCATCCAATCATCAAGATTTTTCTTGAAGAGTGCTAATGAGGAGCTTTGTTTGATATAGTAGTTTATTCTGGAGTATGTGAAGTCTCTGGGACTGGAATCTATCCCTCCGGCATGTTCTGTTTATTGTGGTGACAAGGTTTAGGTCCCTAAAGCATGTAGATTCATAGGTAGGTACTAGGCTATCTGCCCAAGGGCATTTATAAGCCTAGCCAGAATGTGTTGGCTTTCGCCTCCCTTTTAAATTAGTTTCCTGGGCCTCTGTCTAGCAGGGCCACTGAAGTGATCCCAGGGGTAAATTTACAATTTCCCATCCACTCGTCAAGATTCCTCTTGAAGAGAGTCTGCAAGGGGTTCTGCCTAACATCAACTGGGAATCTGTTCCACAGTGAGGGAAGTTTCTGGGACAGGAATCTATCCCTCCAGCGCGTCCTGTTTATTGCTTTGCTGAGGTTTAATTCACTGGAGTGTGTGGCTCTAAGAGATTTGTTTTTCTTGAGGTGGAGCATGTCCATTAATTCCGGGTTGTACATGGCCTTATGCATCAGGCATAGATCACCTCTGAGCAGGCAGTAAGCAACCAAGTACAGCTGGAGTTTCTTTAGTCGAGCTGCATAGGGCATCTCTGAGGCCCATGATCCTCTTGGTGAGGTACTTCTGTGGTCTGGAACTCTTGTAGAAATAGGAGGCAACGATGAATAAATAACACAAATACTGGAAGATAAACTCTTTATATAAAACACAGAAAACTATATGTGCACTATTAGACTTGGTGCTAACAAATAATATATTTCTATTTGATAAACAAATCTATTTACAAATATCAGGTGTAGCCATGGGTACCTCCATAGCAAATACCTATGCTAACCTGGTATTATATATCTGGGAGCAGAAATTCATACTAAATGAAGACAATAATTTTGTAAATAATATAGCATTTTATCAGAGATTTGTAGACGATTGTTTTTTATTGTGGAATGGAACTGAGTCTGAGCTGAAAGCATTTCTGGAATACTTGAATAATAGTACTAATTTCTTAAAATTTAAAATGGAAGCTTCTAGGAGAAGATAGTGTTCCTAGATTTGTTGTTGAGTAAAACTGTAGATTCCTTTGAAACTAGTATATACCAAAAGAAGTACACGCAGGACGATACTTGAATTCAGACAGTATGCATGCTCCTCATGTATTCAAGAGTATAGTAGGATCACAACTAGACAGAGTCAGTAAATTAAATACTAATGATGTTATGTTTAATAAACAACTGGAATCCACAATACAGGAACTAATCTCTAGTGGCTATAATAGTAGACTAATATTGGAATGTAAGAATAAAACCATAGCCCTAAGAAGCACCACACTTAAACCCATATATAGTGAGGGCATAGTAAAGAGTAGAGAGAGGGAACCTGACAACAAAGTAAGATTCGTGACCTCCTATAACTCTAAGACACATTTAGTACAAAAGGTTGTAGAAAAAAATTGGCTTATACTTATGGCATGTATGGAAGTAAGGAAAATATTGGATGACAAACCATACTTCTCCTTTAGAAACATGAGAACTCTAAAGCACCAACTATGTTATAAAGATTTTTACATGTTGCAAATTAATAACAATACAAAACCAGGAACATATAAATGTTATAATTGCACATGTTGTACAGATATTCATGAAACTGAAAGTCATTTATTTAAACATCCTATTACTAAGAAAGTTTATAGGTTTCAAGTTAAAGCTACTTGTAATACCATTTCAGTAGTATATATGGCCACATGCTCGGAGTGTTTATCATTCTATATAGGTAAAACTATAAGGAAATTAAAAAATAGAATAATAGAACACAAGTCAGAGATTAGTAGGGCAGTGGGAACTAACTCCTTATACAAACACATAGAGAAATATGGAGTTCATCATAGGTTCACATTTCTGTCATACAGGTAGTTGAGACAACAACAAGAGGGGGTGATATAAACAATAAACTGGAATTGAAGGAATATGACTGGATACTTAGGTTACAAGCAGACAAACCACCAGGAATTAATGATGTGATAACATTAAAACCTGTTTTAAAGTTTTTACAACAAACTAAATTAAAGTAAGAATGTTTTATTAGATATATGTCATATGACTACTTGGCTGCAAGTCATGTGATGCTGACCCACACCATATAAATATTCTGTTTTTAACCATTGAAATGTATGCACTGAAGAAGGGTTTTTTACCTGAAAGCTTTGCCGTGTGTTTTATATAAAGAGTTTATCTTCCAGTATTTGTGTTATTTACTTCTGTGGTCTGACCAGCTGTTGCATGTGAAAATTAAGGTACATACCAAATGGGGCATTGTACTCTATTATGGGCCTAATGAGTGATGAGTAGAGGGGCACAATAACCTCTCTTGATCTAGAGGTGAACACTTTTGTGATTACGTGGACTACATAGAAGGAATATGTAACCACTTTGGCAATGTGATTATCAAAGGAGAAGTTACTATCTACCTGGGTCCCCAGGTCCCTAATTACATTTTCTGTACCTAGTGGATTACCCCCTATGTGGTAATTCGTGGGCACTTTGTTTTTTCCAAAGGGGATGACTATGCATTTTTTTGGCATTCAGCTTGAGGCCATGGTTTTGACACCAGGTATCTGTCTCTGTAAGACCCTTCTGGAGGATGTCTGTCAGCCAGAGTCTTGATTATGGCCCCCAGTTTGCAGTCATCTGCAAACCTGGTCAGCCATAGTCCTCCCGTGCTTGCCTGTACCTCAGAGAAGTATATACTGAACAGGAGGGGTCCCAAGACCGAGACCTGTGTGATGCCACTTGTGACTGGTTTAGTCTCTGACATGGCACCCACAACTCTGACCATGTGTGTTCTATCCGTGAGCCAGTTGGCCACCCATCTCGTGACATAGGGGTTAATGTTCAAGCTGGTAAGCTTGTCTATGATGCCAGAGTGGGGAATGGAGTCGAAGGCCTTAGTGAGGGGTCCAGGTAGGCTGTGTGGACTACCTTCCCTTCATCTATGGCATTGGTAACTGTTTCAAAGAAGTCAACTAGGTTTAAAAAGAAGGATCTGCCTTTAACAAAGCCGAATTGGGTAGGGTCCAGTGTCTTGTGATGAGGTGTGCCATGTAGAAGGATTTCCTGACTACTGTGGTGATGTGATTATCAAAGGAGAGTCTACTGACCACCTGTGTCCCAAGGTCTCTTATCACACTTTCAGAGTTAAGTATACTACCGCCTATGTTGTGGTTCATGGGTACAGAGTTTTTACCAAAGGGGATGACAATTCACTTTTTGGCATTGAGCTTGAGGCCATGGCTTTGACGCCAGGCATCTGTCTCAGTGAGGCCCTTTTGTAGGATGTCCACATAGTTAAGTTTATGGCTCCTAGTTTGCAGTCATCTGGGAACTTCATTAGCCAAAGACCTTCTGTGTTTGCCTGCACTTCAGGGAAGTAGATACCAAACAGGACAGGACACAGGACTGAACCCTGTGGTACTCTACTTGTCACTGGTCTGAAGTCGGACTTGGAGTCTGCTACTTTCACAGTGTGGGTACTGTTAGTGAGCCAATTGGCAACCCATCTTGTGACATAGGGATTTATACCTAGTTTAGGGGGTTTATCTATAATTCTGGAGTGGGGGATGGTGTCGAAAGCCTTGGCAAGATCTAGATAGGCTGTGTGAACCACCTTACCCTTGTCTATGGCTTTGGTGACTGCTTCGAGGAAGTCTATCAGGTTTAGGAGACATGATCTGCCTTTCCCAAACCCAAACCCAAAATGGTTGTGGTCCAGAGTTTGGAGATTGTCAATGTCTTTGTTTATAAGTTCCATGATGATACGTTCCATGGCCTTGCAGACCAGGCTCATCAGGCTAATGGGGCGCTAGTTCCCTGGGTCCATGGTGGCTCCACACCCTTTGTTTAGTGGGATAACCGTCGCTGTGCGCCATTCAGCAGGCACAAAGCCGGAGGTGAGGCTATTATTGAACATGGTACTTAGGTGTGGTGCCAGTTTGTTCTGTAGTTCGTGCAGAACACAGCCTGGGATGTTATCTGGTCCCATGGATGCTGTGTTCCTGGCTTTGGAGAGTGGTTTCTACCTGTGCAGCCGTGATGACAGCAACTTTGCATTCTTCCGGTATAGAGATGGGCTCTTTGAGAGGGGGTAAATGTAGCACTGATCCTATCTGCCAGGATATTGGCAATATCAGTTGGGCCTGTATATTTAATGCCATTGTGCTGTAACTCAGAGCAGATGTGAGTGTTGCCATTGTGATTCTTGACATAGCTATAGAATTCTTTGTGGTCGTCTTTAGAATCAGTGGTGATTTTGTTTTCGTAACTAGCTTTGGAGGATTTTATCAGCGATTGCAGCTTCTTACTGAGGCTGACCAGGGAGCTCCTCCACTCATGGGTTTTACCCTCTTTTGCAAAACAGTTTCTTCCTTCTGTTGTGCAGTTTTTTTATGGCAGGGGACCACCATATTGGATTCCTTTTCTTGAAGGATAGCGTCTTGGTTCTGTTTGGGATAGAGAGATCCATGCACTCCTGTAAGTGCTTATAAAGTGCAATTGTGTAGGATTCAGTAGTCGTAACTATATTGTCCATCTGCATGGGTGTCCTGATGTTCACCAGTTCTGTCTTAAGAATCACAAAGTTGTCTTTGGAGATATTTTTAATATGGTTTCCTTAATGGGCGGGGGGGGGGGGGGACAGAATGTGGACATGTAGGGTAATTAGCTTATGGTTAGATCAGACTAATGAGGCGTTGACTTCAGGTGTGGAACACCGGTCACTCAGGGCAAGCCAAACCCTGTAACCAACACAAATAACCACAAAGTGAGCTAAATGCTACTCATTGCCAGAAGTCTCAGCCTCCAGATGCACACACTCGAGGCACTTCTCAGTATGGAGAATATTAATATCTATGCAGTAACAGAAACCTAGTTCAGGGCTCCAGAGAGCACACCAGCACTACCAGGATACTACTCATTCCATACCTTCCAGCATCAGAACCTGGATCATAGCACACAGGGTGGGGATGTATCCATATTCATCAAGGATACTTACACCTCTCTCTACATGCTCTCTACAGGATATGTGCCCATAGAATGTGGCACAGCAACGTTCTTCCCACTCAACAGGGGTGGGGCCACAAAAGACCCTTGGCATTCACACTCTATGAACCTGACGAGTCTGATCTGCAAGGCAATGGAGCCAATCATAATGGAAGTCAACAATAAAGACATTGGGAACCTTCACATAGTTGAGCACACCCAGTTTGGCTTCGTCAAATGCAGATCACACCTCCTGAACTGGGTGGATTTCTTTGAAACAGTTACCCAGGCTACAGATGAGTGAAATGAGCTCCACACAGCCTACCTATACCTCGCCAAGGCCTTTGACACCATTCCCCAGTTAGGCATCATAGATGAACTCACCAACCTGGGCATGAATCTATACATCACAAGATGGATTGCAAACTGGCTCACAGATAGATCCCACAAATTAAGAGTTGCTGGCTACATGTCAGACTCTACACCGGTAACAACTGGTGTCCCCCAGGGTTCAGTCCTGGGGTCCCTCCTGTTTGGTATAGACTTCTCAAAAGTCCATGCCAACACAGGAGGGTTGTGGTTGACTAAGTTTGCTGGGAACTGTAAAGTGTTTGCCATAACAGATTTCCCAGATGACACAAATATTCTCCAGAAGGGACTCCGAGACAGATGTGTGGTGTCAGAATCATGGCCTCAAGCTCAATGTGGAAGAATGCATAGTAATCCCCTTTGGTGAAAACAAAGTACCCACAAACTACCACATAGGTGTTAGCCCCTTAAAACTGTCAAGATAATAAGGGATCTGGGGACACAAGTAGATAGTCATCTTTCCTTTGACAACCATGTTGCCAAAGTGATTGGGAAATCCTATGTGGCCCACCTAATCAACAAAGGGTTTGCATCAGGATCAAAAGAGCTAGTGGTGGCCCTCTACTCAAAGTCATCAGACCCATCATTGAGTACAATGCACCATTTTGGATGTACTCAACTAAGCATATCCAGCATCTGTAGAGACCACAGGGGTACCTCACCAAGAGGATTACTGGCCTCAAACAGTTGTGTTACGCAACACAACTGGTAAAACTAAATCTGTTCTCCGTTGCATACCACCTACTCAGAGGCACACTCTGCCTAACATACAGAGCCATGTCCAACACAACTGTTGTACATGCTCCATCTACGGATAACAAAATTGAGTCACACTACACACTCCAGGGCTATGAACCTCATCATAACAATGAATACAACATGCTGGTGGGATAGAGTACCATCCTGGACACTTGCCTTACTGTGGAAGAGAGTCCTAATGTACATCAGACAGAGCCCCTCGCTGACATTCTTCAACAGGAACCTTGATGAGTGGATGGGAAACTGACAATTCATGCCAGGCATCACATCAGCAGCCCCACTAGAAAGGGGCTTAGGGTACTAACTATTAGAACTAGGGCTTGATAGACTACCCAATGGGGTGGTGAAAGCTGCACAACTTGCCTAGGCTAATATATGCCTTTGTGAAGATAGTCTACTACATACCTATGAACCTATGTGACAGGTACATGTCTACAGATAGTAGATGTGTACTTCATTGTACAGTCATGTTGTACAGCAGGCACATGGACTATATATATATATATATATATATATATATATATATATATATATATATATATATATATATATATATATATATATATCTGTGTGTAGGTAATAGGCTATCTGCCTGAAGGCATATATTAGTATGGCCAGAGTGTGCAGCTATCACCACACATGGGGTTAGTTCCCTAGTCCTCTGTGTAGTAGAGCTGATGAAGTGATGCATGGTGTAACAGTTCAGTTTCACATTCACTCATCAAGGCTCCTCTGGAAGAGTGTCAGTTAGGACTCCGCTTAATGTAGGTTGGGAGCCTGTTCCAAAGCAAGGGAAGTCTGTGAGTTAGTAATATATCCCTCCAACATGTTCTATATTTCTGTGATGATATCCCTAGAGCATGTGGCACAGTGAGCTTGGGTTTACTTCAGCTAGCGCATGTACATCAGTTCTGCATTGGACATGGACCTGTCTGTTGGGCAGAGATCGCCTGAGTAGACAGTATGCAGAGTACAGATAGAGTTAAATTCAGTCTTGCTGCATGGGGCAACTGTCTGAGGCCAGTAATCCTCTTGTTGATGTACTTCAGTGGTCTTTCCAGCTGCTGAAGGTGCCTAGTCAGATTCATCGCAAGTGTGCCGTGATGCTCTCTGATGTGTCTGATGACTGATGAGTAGAGGGAACCTCCTTTGACCTACATGCAAAGACCTTGGCAATTTGTGGGAACACATAGCATGATTTTCCAACCACTTTGTGAATGTGTTTCTGGAAGTAGAGAGGACTATCCACGTGTCCACAGATCCCTTATTATTACCTCCATATTTAGGGTGTTGGCACCTATGTGGTATTTGTATGACTGTAGCTGGAGGCCATAATTTTGACACCACATCTGTCTGACTGAGACCCTTTTTAAGGATGTCTCTGTTGTCCCAAACATCGATTATGACAACCTTTTTGCAGTCATCCACAAACTTTGCTAAACATAGCCCTCGTGTGTTTGACTGCATTTCTGAAAAGTATACACCAGACAAGAGGGGTCCCAGGACTGAGCAATGGGGGACAGCAGTTGTTACCAGCTTGAACAGAAGACCACAATTCTTACCTTGTGGGATCTGTGCCCCAGTTGGCAATCCATCAGATGACATACATGTTTATGCATATATTGTTGATTTTGCGGATATGACGTTTGTGTGGGATGTTGGAAAAGGACTTTTCAAGGTCTATGTAGGCAGTGTGGAGCTCATTTCATTGATGTATGTCCTGGGTGACTGCCTTGAAAACTGTCTAGCAGGTTTAGGAATCATGATCTGCCCATGACCAAACCACAATGGGTAGGGTTGGATGTTTGCAGGCTCCCAATAGCTCCGTTTATGAGTTCCATAATGATGGACACCATGGCCTTGCAGATCAGGCTTATTAGGCTTATAAGACTATAGTTCCCATGGTCTGTTGTGCGCCAACACTTGGAGTGTTCCAAACGTTGCTGTAACCCATTCAACAGCTTCATATCCTGTACAGAGGGTGAGTCTCAACAGACTGTTCAGGTGCAGGGTCTGTTTGTTTTGGAGTTCACATATGACACAGCCAGGGAAACCATGTCATCCCATAGACGCCATGTTTTTAGGTTTGGATAGAGCTGTTTAACCATTGTACATGTGATTTCTGGGTTTTCACAATCTCCAGGTATAATGGACCCTTTTGTCAGTGGGGGGGGGAGGGGGGGGTAAATATGTATGAACCTGTCCGACAAGATGTTGGCAATGTCAGTCATGTACATGTATTAATTTACACTTTGCACAGACTCAGAACATATACGAGTTTACACTGATATTTATGACATAGCGAAAGAAAGCTTCATGGTTCTCTATGGACTCTTTGGCAATATTTCTGCCAGAACATGGCTTGGATAATGTTAGGAGTGCTCATTGTTTCTTGATGATACTGATCGGAGATTTACTGATCTTTGCATTTTCACTTTCATTGAACAACTTAAGCACTTGTAGTACATAGTTTGATTATGACAGGGGTCCAATATGTTATATGGGTCTGTTTTCATATCACTGTGTGCACAAGGCAGGGTTGGTGAATAGTGACAAGTGTCTGGAGTAAGAACTGCAACTGCCAGATATGTGTGGCCCACTGCTGTACTCAGACATGGCCCAAGTGTGTGAGCATGCCCAGTTTGACCTTTCAGTATGTTGCGGACTGAAATTTGCTAAATTTAAGTGTGTGAGCATGCCAACTATGGGCATATATACTATATGTGTGTGAAAAATCAAGTTGGTTTTTACTTCAGGCCTCACCTTTGTTTTGTACATCGACAGGATGCACGCTGTACCTGCAGGGCTTCCATGAGTCAATTTGCATAGACTTCTCAACATTTCTATATACAGGGGGGGAGGGGCAGCTATTTGTACATTTTTACCCAGGGGGCACACCTGATTGTTACAGTGGGTGTATATAGGATGAGGGGTACACCTGGCACACATTTTCTAGGCCTACACTGCAATGTCAGGTACTCCATTTCAGTCTGTATTTTTGCCTATCGTACTGGCTTGAGGCATACCACTGTACTACAGACCTTAGCTTCCAATTACATGCATATTAGTTTGTGACTTCATAGCCTACCCAACCCACATCACACTGCCTGGCCTGCTGTTATCTGTCTGCATAGGCCTGGGGGGAGGTTACTCATTTGCCTCTTCAGAGGGCAGGATACAGCATTTGTTTGTGTTTGCGTTAGTCTACAATTGTCCTGCTGGCTGTGACTGTTAGGTATGTGACCCCCCCCCCCCAACTGGTATGTGTGAATGATTTAAGTTGTGTCTGTGCCAGTGAAATGCTGTCATAGCTTACTGGTTCAGTACTGTGACTATAGTGCACAGTATCCCGAGTTCGAGCCCTGTCACTGATTTTATTTTCCTGCTGGGCAAATCTGACTGGTTAAGGAATAGTAAAAGCAGGTGTGAGCGTGTTTACCCGACTTTGCTCGACTTTGCCCAACATTGCGCTGGTTAGCGCGGCACACAGCTATGCACAATTGTATTTAAATATGCTCAATACGGTTACATTTTGCTTAGCAGTGCTTTATATTGCTTAAAATAGGGACTCATGCCTCAGGTGGTGCGGCAGGGCTGCCTATGTCGGATGCACATATTACACTCCCTATACATGTTTGAAAACAGGTAGTGTCAAGTTAGGCATCCCTTTTACTGTATGTGCGAGTCAGAGAGAGGTGTAATTTCCAGGGTTCCTACCAAGTCAGTTTATGTGCTATGCGTTGCCTCTTTGCCAAGGCCAGGGCATATTGGGCATGCCTCCTTCTGTCTACTGGGGCAGGCTCAGTTTGTTCCTTCTCACAGTCACGCTGTGCCTGTGCAGGACTTGGCAATAGTGGGGGACTGTTTGGCCCTGCCCCATGTTGTTCCTGCTGCAGCTGTTTCCGCAGGATCATATTGTGTAGCATGGCACATACCATGACAATATGGGTACATGCAGTTGGTGAGTACTGCAAGGCTCCACCAGATGTGTCCAGGCACCGGAACCATGACTTGAGCATCCCAAACACATGCTCAATTATATTTCTTGTTTGTGCGTGTGCCTCATTATGGAGTTCTTCTTCGGGTATGTGTGCATTTCTGATGGGTGTCATCAGCCACGGCTCCAGTGCGTATCCAGCATCCCCCACTAGGTGACCATCAGGGATGTCCCCATTGGCAAATCTCTGGTACAGTTGCATCAGATGCCAGATGTGGGAATCGTGATAACTTCCAGGGCAGCCAGCACACATATTCATTATTATGCCCTGGGCATCTCACACGACCTGGCAGTTGATGGAGGGGAAGCCCTTGCAGTTGATGTAAACACTACCCCGCTCACCGGGTGGTGCTTTGATGTGTATGTGCGTGCAGTCTATTGCACCCACTACCTCAGGGTATTCTGCTATTTGGTGGAAAAGACACATATTGCTGGCCAATGCCTCACAGGAACTGGAGAAATATGTGCTCACCGACATGTGCTGACATGGCATCCAGGAACTGGTGCAGTACCCTGGATGCTGATGCCTGTGAAATCCCCATCATATCACAAGTTGGTCTCTGGAAGGTACCTGTAGCTAGTATTCTTAGGCCAACACATACCTTGGTATCCACTGGGATGGGTTCCCCTCTGTTGGTTCTGTGTGCGAGGCGTGGCCGGCACAGCTCAACAATTTGCTGCAGGACGTCTCTGTCCACCCTACAGTGCTCCACTATCTTCAGCTCATGTAGCCCCTGGTAGGTTACCCTCGGTCTGTTCACTCTTCTCAATCTCCTCATTGTGGGTTACTCAGCAGCATTTACAACATCACCACCCTCAGCACCTTGCACATGTTGGTTAATGATAGCAAGAGCAGCCCCTAACATTTTGTCTGACTTTAAAGTTTTTAAGCTTTCCCTCTTTGTATACTGCAGTGTTGCAGAGATCTTTGGAAAAAACAGGGAAGAATGCTGTTTGCAGTGTTTAAAGTGCTGGGCTGGGCTAGTCTGCTACCTGTGTAATTGGCCGATTCTGATATATTTCACTTGGCAGCTCTGCTAGTTCTCCTTGGTTAACTTCCTACTACTTCTTTTCCTTCCTTTTCTGTTTCCGCCCTGGCAGCACCGCGCAAACACGCGCAGACGGGCACACACACTGTGTGCACATTTGCAAGAAATTTCAGATATATTCACGGCGTACACCTTTGGTTTCTGGTTTTCAAAAGGGACAACTGTAGACACGCCTCCTGCAATCCTGAGCAACTCAGGGCAAACACAAGACACTGTGCGCCAAAAAGCTTACAGCCTTTCTGACACACCCCTCATGATGTTGGCTATATTCTACTCTACTACTCACCTACTCCTACACTTACACTCTTGGGACATGGCTCACATGCTGGGGAAATTTGGGATTCACTATCCTTATCCTCATTTGCATAGGATTGCCTACTAATGCATGGTTACATCTCTCACACTGAGCTTCCCCCCCTTAGCAACCACTACTCAGTGGCCATGTTGTCTTCAGCCTGCCATTCACCTGCATGGCAGGATAAGCTTTTTAGTGAAAATGGCTATTTTTAAATTATTTTCTTGTTTTTAAAGCGCCGCACGTTTGCGCGGTGCTGCGCTACGCTTAAACATCGGAGAGCGGGGGAAAACAAAAGTTAGATTTTAATAATTTTAAAGATTTATAAATGCCAATGACCTCATATTTGGCCATTGGCATACTTCCTCAACTGTATGCATCCTTTATTTGGAGCGGTCATAGCTCCGTTTAGCTATTTGCAGAACGGTACTCCGTTACCAATGGAGTACATTTCTGCAGATCACACTAATCTTCCACGGACAGGTTTGTGTTTCCTGGATTGCAAATTTACCTAAATTTGCATAGCTTTCAGCAGCAAATGAGGTAATTTGCATACCATGACACTGTCCGTGCAAGAGTAGCTTTAGCAGCTCTCGTGCACACCCCTGCTGGCTGTACCTGGATCGCACGGCAAACATATTGCCTCCGTGAGCTCCTACACTCTTCTTGCACTCTGTGCAACCTTTCGTAAATCCAGCCCAATGTTTTCATCAAGGACAAAGTTTTGCAAGTATAAAAGTGGTTGTAAAGACATTTTTGGTGGTCATTTTGGTAATCCGAGCCAACTGAGGAAGTGCAGTGTACCTGACAGTCATATCTGTGTTATAAAAAAGGGCAATTAATCTCTCAGTAGTGGTTGATCAGCTTGCTTCAATAAATCTTGTCAGTATACGAATATTCAGTTTTGTCTGTGATGCTATCAACTGTTAAGTCAGTTTAACAGTGTTGAGCCAGGCCTAATTCTGACCCTTTTAAATATTCATAAAGGTACTAAGACGAGCACTAGTTAAGTTTGGTTGGTGCCAACCTCAACGCAGTCAGTCTTGAACAGCTCGGCAGTATGAGCAACGTACAAGTGGGTGAAGTGAGATTTCGTCTTTGCATCTGCTTTGAGATGTTCACCAGCATTTTTGACAGAGAGAGAGTTTCCTGTTTGCAGTTTTAGTTTACAGACTGATCACCTGTTTGCTACTGCTGAAAATGGGAAGTCTCTTTCTGAAATAACACGGATATCATCAAGGACATAAGTGCTAGATGTACACATTCTCTGTACATAGACAAACCAGACTCCTGATAAAGTTTGGACATTATTAGTCAGTGGTATAAACAAGCCAGTAGTGATGTTAAATGTAATACAGCATTATTTGGTATAAATAGAAGTGAAAAAGTGCGTGTGTGTAAATGCATTCATTGTTTTGACCAGTATGTACAACAGTATAAAACTCAAATGTTTTAACTGTGGAGACAGCTATTCTTATTTTTGTTTAACATGTCAAACTGTATTACAGAAATTGTCAGTAAACACTATGCAGGACAAGCCAAAATTGTCAAATGAAGTCAAAAGTAATTTTGCAACACCAGTTTTAAAAATTCCATTAATTTTTAAATCATGCTAAAAATTTACAGGTTGTAGAAACAGCTGAAGTCTTTCAGACCTACTGTTCGCAGTGGGATTCTTTTTTTTTATTGGCTTTCATATACAGCTGGCAATGCATGGAATGATTCACAACAGAGAGGTATTTCTGGTATTTCAAATTGTTACAGAATGTACTATAGTGCATTAGTAAATGCACAGAATTTAAGAGACAGTCAACGCCAGAAACTTGCAGATTTATGGGTTAAAGATAAAATAAATTCCAGTTCAGCTGACACAGCTTGAGTGCTCAGAAAGATGTACTGAGTGCAGCCAGTTAGAAAAATAGAGCAACTGTACACATTTATGTTGTATAAAGTATACCATAAATAACAGTCAAGTTATATGAATACAGTTTTGTCAGGCTTTAAAGGGTTACAGATTACAGCAGTTGACAGTTCAGATTTAACAGCTCTGTACTAGGTATGATCATGTCAGATAACTACGAAGTCAGAGTATTTTTAATAGTTCAGTTTCTGACAGAATGCTAGAACAGACAGTGCATAACAAAGATACTTTTACGCATAACATTTTTTTCTCTTGGTACTGATGAAGATGGGTTTAAAATAGTAAATGCAGTAGGATGTGGGTAAGTGTAGATAGGTGGGGGGGTGTACTGAGTGGCAGGAGCTCCTCCAGCTACAGAGGGCCCTGATAATAAACAAATTGCATATTTTTTTCTGTAAAAAAATGGGACATATCAAGCAGAACTGTGTATACTACAGAAAATGGAAACATAGGGAAATAGAAAAAAAAAATGTTTGCAAGGGTCTCAGAAAAAAACACGTCAAAAAGGAAGCAAAAGTTGAAGGATATCAGAGGGTCAAAGTGAGCAGAGTGTTAACCAAAAGCGCATGACAACATACCATTGGAAAAGAATTTCAGATCTTATGGGCAGAAACAAAAACAGGCTGTGGGAAGTTAAAGGTTCTAATTGCAGTGAGAGGTACAAGGAATTACATTACCTTTAAAATCAACAGTATGTCATGACTAAATTACCTCAAGGTTTTCATCAGGCAGTAGGGATAGTCTTACAGGATGCGAGTAAAGATAAGGTCATTCATTGCATTCTGATAGAGTCAGACTGTAGAACATATATCACAGCTACGGAAAGTTCTGACAGTTGCAGGAGGCAGGTTTCAAAGTAAACAAAGACCAAATGCAGTTTTGTCACAAAAAGTAAAACTTCTAGGCAAGATTATCAGACCGACAGGGAGGACTCCTTGGCAGAAAGTGTGAGGGGCATTTGCACTGAGGAAAAGGCATTTAAAATGTTAAAACAGAAGTTGGTATAGTCAATGGAGCTGATAAGCTCCCACCAGTAAATTACCTTTTGTTTTGCAAGCAGCAGCAGAAAAGGATGTGCACTTTCAGTTGTGTTATTACAGTCTTGGCCATAAGAGGCATCTCACGTAATGGACACCAAGTTAAGACAGGTTATTTTTTGCAGCAGGAGAATGGCTCCTGTGGAAAGAGGATATCATCCTTGCATTAAAAAGGTTTTTGCCTTTTACTGGGGAAGACAATACAGTATTTGACGACGTTCTCGGGGGTTACAGTTCAAACTCCACATTTTTGTAATCACAGTCAGCTGAGTAAAGTGCAGTGTACCTGATAGTTATATCTGTGTTATAAAGGAAATATACCTAATCTCACAGCAGTGCTTGGTCGGCTTGTTTCAATAAATCTGTCAACAATGCACATCCTGTTAATTTCAATTTAACATGTCCCCTTTTGGCTTCTTGTCAGTTGGTATACATTTCCTTAGCGACCAGGAACTTCTATCCTAATGTCAGCATATTTTAGCGATCGCAGCACTGAACCTCACATTCAAGAGTAAAGAAATATGGAAAGTAGTACCAGTTAAGGAAACCAATATAGCAGTACTGTAAATCGCTGGAATACGCTGACGTTAGGATGCATGTTCTTGGTTGTTAAGGAAACATACCAACTAACAAGAAGCCAAAAACGGGCAGACTAGCAAGTAACAGATCATTGGTGGTAAGTGACAGATCATTGGTGGATTCATGTGGTGATGTGCAAGAGTGCCACAAACTGATTTAGTCTGGCTGCAGTGTATTCTGCATCCATTGGATTTGACGTTACACATTTTGTTCTTAGGGTCTCAATGTTTTAATGCTCATGGTTCTGTTATTTCATTTCTTGTGATACAGCCTCTCTATGTGGCACAAGATGGCAGCAATGAAGCTTAAAAGTAAAAAAAAATCAAACTAAGACAGGAGGAAAGAGAACCATTGAAAAATGCAAGTAAGAGTATAAGAAAGGTGGGAATGATGCAAGATCCAAACTCAAAATTATAGATCTCTTTCTTTGGACAATGGGACCTCCTAGTTTCTCGCAGAACACAAACAGATGTCAAAAGAATGCTCTATTACGACTAAGTATAAGCTTCAGTTTTGTAAGCTGAAGACTGTGCAGAGAGGGTCAAGATCCTTCTCTGCATCTGCAGGGAGCACACACAACTTTCTACAAAAAGAAAAAACAAAACTTCTGTATTTACCATAATGACGTTATCTGTAAGACAACCCATTACTGATAGTTTCCGAGAATGATGGTAAAGGTATTGGGACAGTTTGGCATTTCTTTCTCAGGTTGCTTGGACCCCCCCCCCCCCCCACACACACACACACGCACACACTCACTTTGCATCACTCATCTAACACTTAGCAGTTCTCTTTACAGAACAGAGTTAAAGGAAGAACAAAAAATTGAGATGAGAGGGCTACCTACAAGGCAAAATACAGGTGTGTATAGACAAAGGACATGTCACCAAAGATGGACTTTCTTACAGATCCATCACTGCATTAAGTACATAACTTTCATGTCTGACTAGAAGAGTTCCATCTTCCAAGACAATCCCTAGTTAATACTTCTGGGTGGTCACAATCATGGGAATGTACTACAGACAACAGTAGCCCTGAAGGAGTAGTTCAGTTTAAAATGACTTGGAAATGTAAACAGAAAAAACAGTGGTGACATTAATGTAAAAGATACAGCACACACAGATCTGGCAGGATCAGCTCTGGCAGCTTCAGGTAGAGGCTTTCCACATTTATTTTTTAAACACCTTTATTGAATAATCAGTTGTGACATAGGCAAATTTATACTTGTATAAAAGTAATCAAACTGTATTAAGAAATTAAACATTATACTTTACATATATTGCAATATACCATACAACCTATGCAACATTATACAAGTTATTCAATTACTGCCCCCACCTTTTTTAAACAAGAAACATTAAACCATCACTTATGACACAAGAAGTCATGCAGAATCTATCTGCAGTCTGGCAGATAGATTCAGTGCAAACTTCACCCCTCTCTCACCCCCAAAAGGGCCCACAACAATACCGGAAAAGTGTAGTGTCCCAGAAATCACAGACGCACAGGTGAAAACAGCCCTTTCAAAAGCCAAAAGCACAGCGTCAATGGGGCCAGATGGTGTCCCAGGCTGCGTCTTGCACGAACTAACCCCCCACCTAAACACACTGTTCAACCTCAGCCTCTCCACAAGCTACGTACCCATAGAATGGCGCACAGCAATGGTTATTCCACTCCACAAAGGAGGGGCCACAACTGACCCTGGTAACTATCGCCCCATACGCCTGACTAGCCTGGTCTGCAAGGCTATGGAGCACATCATCATGGAACTCATTAACAAAGACATTAGGAACCTCCAAACACTTGACCCGACCCAGTTCGGCTTTAAGGGCAGATCATGCCTACTAAACCTGGTTGACTTCTTCGAGATAGTCACCAAGGCCATAGATGAGGGGAAAGTAGTTCACACAGCCTACCTGGACCCCGCCAAGGATTTTGACACCATTCCCCACTTGGGAATTATAGAAAAACTCACCAGCCTGAACATAAACCCCTATGTCACGAAATGGGCTGCCAACTGGCTTACAGACAGAACTCACACGGTAAGAATAGCGGGCTCCAGGTACGATTCTAAACCAGTCACAAGTGGTGTCCCACAAAGCTCGGTCCTGGGACCCCTACTGTTCAGCATATACTTCTCAGAAGTACAGGCAAACACAGAACGATGGCTAACCAAGTTCGCCGATGACTGCAAACTGGGAGCCATAATGGACTCTTCGGCTGACACGGACATTCTCCAAAAGGGCCTGAGACGGACACCTGGTGTCAAAGTCATGGTCTCAAGCTAAATGCCAAAAAATGCATAGTCATCCCGTTTGGGAAAAACAAAACACCCATGAATTACCACATAGGTGGCAGCCCCCTTAATACAGAAGAGGTAATAAGAGATCTGGGGATCCAGGTAGATAGTAATCTCTCCTTTGACAATCATATTGCCAAAGTAGTTAGGAAATCCTTCTATGTAGCCCATCTAATTACTTGAGGGTTCGAATCTAGAAATAGAGAGGTTATAATGACCCTCTACTCGTCACTCATCAGACCCATCAGAGTACAATGCCCCATTTGGGATGCACCTCACAAGACACTTCCAACAGCTGGAAAGACCACAAAAAGTATCTCACCAAGAGGATTACTGGCCTCAAGCATATGTCCTATGCAGCCAGACTGGAAAAATCCAGCTGTACTCCATTGCATATCGCTTACTCAGAGGTGACCTCTGCCTGACTTACAAAGCCATGTCCAACTCAGAATTGATGGACATGCTCCACCTAAAGAAATCCAAATCACTGTGAGCCACTCACTCTAGTGAGCTAAACCTCGTCACAACAATAAATAAAACATGCTGGAGGGATAGATTCTTGTCACACAGACTCCCCATGCTTTGGAACAAAATTCCCAACTACATTAGGCAGAGCCCCTCACTAATACTCTTCAAGAGAAACCTTGACGAGTGGATGGGTAACAGAAAATACACCCCTGGGATCACTTCATTGGTTCTTCTTGACAGAGGCTTAGTTAATTAATCAATGGGGTGGCGAAAGCTGACACTCTGGTTAGGCTTATAAATGCCCACGGGCTGATAGCCTAGTACCTACCTATGAACCTATACATTTATATAAATGAAAACAAACCCCCCAAAAATCCTAGATGCTAGCATTTTACATCTCAAACCATTATGACACGCTTCCATTTGCAAACATACATCACTTATAATCTACCCAATCATTTTCAGTCAAACATTACACAGCTCATTTAAGTCCTACCTTCTTTTAAACCTCATTCCTCCCCTGTATGTATTGTTCCCACAATTCCCATTTTCCTATGTAATTTGCTCCTATCCTTTTCTAAGGATCTCAATTCCAGTTGTTTTATCTCTGTTACTATATTCACTACTTCTAGTACAGTTGGTTTAGATTTTGGTTTCCATTTTCTAGTAATTGCTTTTTTGGCAGTCACCATAATTAGACACAGCAAGGGCTTACCCATGTCTAGGCAATTCAGATTCTGTATCTTAGCTCAGAAAAATCACCACCTCTCTTATCACACCAATCTGCCCACCCAGCATCTCCCACACTGCGTCCCACAGAGAATCCTTAAAGTCCACCAGCTCACTGCACTCCCAGAAAATATGTCCTCAATTACCTCTTTCTTCCCTTTCACACCTCCAACATTAGCTGTCTACTTGAGGAATAAAAATATCTGTGTAAACATTTCCAAGCAAAAATACTAAATCTTCTAGATTGTGTGCATATTTGGGAGACACACATCTCTCCCATCATTTCCTTTGTGAACTGCTTATCCAATCTCTTCCCAATCCTTTCTAACCTCCTCTGATAGATTTTTGCAGTTATCATGCAATATTTTACATGCTCTGCTAATTTTCTCTGTTAATGGCAACTTCTGTTCTAAATTCTACTAAAAACTCTACCAGTGCTGGTCTTTTGTTTAGGACCCCCCTATTTATTTCTCTTTGCCTACACTCTCATATCAATCCTTGATAGGGAAGGCAATCTCCAACCTGCAGTCCAAATAAATTTCCCTCTCTTGTTATTTGCTCCCAACACCTTTGTTCCCTTTGCCAGTTTTCTCCAATAAATTCCAGCCCCCTCTTGCCTATTGTCTATATCTCTAATTGCTGTCATCCTTATTGGTAGAATCTCCTTTTTCCGTTCCTGTGTTGGCTTAGCTCTTAGAATAATAAAGATAAAAGCAGCGGTACTACGAAATACTGCTCCAAGCAGCATATGATATAAACTTTTTAATAACTGGTTAGTGCTTTCAGCACGTACTGTGGCTTCTTCAGACCATAAGCATAAGTTTAAAAAAGAAAAAACATCTTTATATACTTACAAATAACCCTCATTATTTTCAAATCCTCATTCAGTAAACCATCCCCCTGGCCGCACGTCCTCACACACTATGAACGACGTCAGCACTTGTTTCCCCTCATAATTTAAAGACATGCTCTTATAAAAAACATGGTTTAACTTGCATATTATTCAATGAAACATTGCTCAAATCATTTTGCCGTATAAACACATAATTATATATATCTTTGCATATTAGCATGAAAATTCAGAATGCATTATAATCAAGAATGCATTACAACTACTAGAGACATACTCCGCTATACTAATAGACATACCAAGTATATTCAGTCAGTAAATGAATCACTGAAAGCTAGATTTACAAAGGTAATGTTCTAATAAAGCCAGTTTACAGCTGTTCATATTGCCATCTGCTATGTTCCTCTAGTAACACTGCATTTTAGCGGATTTAAATGCTTCCGTAAAAAACTCACTAGAAACAATGCAACAAAACTGCTTTTGCATTTATACACATTCAGCCATGCAAGTTAATATGAATCAACTATTCTAAAATAATAAAAAAATAAAAATCATGGGCTTATCCCACTCAGCTGGTAATCTGTTAAAAATAAATAAAAGAATAATTAGAAACATTTTATCGAGACACTTTATACTGCCCTTCAAGCAGCAGTTTCTAACCATTCATTCAGCGCCATATTACATGACCACCGTAATACGTCTTTGCAGGCTATTCAAATAAACCCAGATCAAAAGCACCTAAAGCCGCATGGTATGTCACCCACAAGTAATTCTAGCTTCCTGGCTATAAACTGTCTCATTCATTTAGCTATAGATCCATACATAAATAAAGTAACATAAGCACTCTGAATCACAATACTTACAAATATATAATCATATAAATTTTACGAACTTTGTGAAATGTTTTTAAAGTAGGTATGTTGGTAGGTATACTGTGTTTAGTCAGGATATTTATATATAGCCATATTTGTAGTTCTAATGGATTTTAGCATTAGTCTGTTGTATGGTTGTTAAGGTGTTTTTCCAAGGTTAAAATATCTCTAAGCTGCATTTGTCAGTTTGTGCTTACTGCACCGTCATTTGTATTTATAACATGTTATTGCTTTATTATACAAAAAGTTAGTAAAATTTACCAGTCATTAAAAGGTTTATTTATATTATATGCTGCTTGGAGCTATATTTCGTAGTACCACTGCTTTTATCTTTATTACTGTTGCTACTTGTTTGTTGCAACAGTATAAGTTTACCAGCTTGTTGTTTCTTAGTATTTCGTTAGTTCTCAGAATATTTTCTGCTACTTTAGATACAATATTCTGTATGATTATGGTTGTCCTTAAAGGTCTGCATCCAAAATTCCACTCTGTTTCTTGAAATTCTCCTTATTTCATCAGCAACCCTTTCCATTTTGAATTATAGTTTTCTGCTTGTGCTATGTATAGGTGCCTCAACTTTGTAGCTCTGAAATACCCCTTCAAATTAGGTAATCCCAATCTGGCTGTTCTAACTGGACGAATCAGCTTATCCTACTTGACTCTTGCCGTCCTCCTCTCCCAGATGAAATCCTTAAGCTCTTTATTAAATTGCTATCCACAACTTCTCCTCTAGTTGATAAAAATATGCCTGAGCTGTGTATAAAACTAATGGGACTAAACATTTTAAACTGCTTGCATCTTACTATCCATATAGCAAAGCTTCCATTTTCTCAGTTTTTGTACTTTTTTGGTCTCTTCCCATATACCCTTAGCTACCACACCAGAACCATTTTTAATCCATACTCCTAAATACTTACTTTTATCATGTCCCCATAAAATGGATACTGCTGAACCAATTCATAAGTGAGGAAATAATTTACAGCTATTGCCTTTATTTTAGCTTCATTAGTTTGTATCCTGGAAAGATTTGAAACCATCTCAAAATACTCCACAGCACTGTAATACCTCTTTCTGGTCTTGTCAAGTATAAAATACTATCACCCGACTACCACACTGATTATATCCTTGAATTTCTGAGTCCCTTATTTTCTTTGCCAGTGGTTCTAAACATAATGCAAATAAAGAAAGAAATAAAAAAAGAGGACACCCCTACCTGGTTCCTCTGCAGAAATCAGAGAGGAACCCCATCCACTAATTTTCATCTATAATCCCTCCTACATCCTCCTAATCAACCTTATTTTTTTCAGGAAATACAAATGTTTACATTGCCCTGCTCACAAGTCCCAGTCATATTCTTTCTCTGGATCAAGACCCACCAACAATAGCATTTTCTTACATTCTGCTTCCTTCTGGATCATCAATGTTCTGTTGGTGTTGTCAAAGGTTTGCCTCCTCTCCACAAAACCACACTGATCCATATCCATGAATTTTGGCATTACATTTACCATTCTTTTAGCCATTATAAACATGAACACTTTATAATCATGGTTTAGTATTGAAATGGGCCTGTGTAAAGCTGGATCTGATGGATCTTTATCCTCTTTAGGTATTACAACTCCCACAGCTTTTATCCAGGATACAGGTACTTCTTTTAAAATACTGTTAAACAAAACCTTCCAGATCTTTCAGTCTTTTCCTTCCTAGCTTCCACACTTCTACAGGAATACCATCTATTCCTGGGGACTTTCTTGTAGAGTGGTTATACATCACAATTTTTATCTCATCTCCTCCTATCCTAACCATTAGTAATTGAGCCTCATCTACCGCTAACCTTAGCATATTTAATTTTTCCATAAACATTTCCATTTGTATCTTTTCTCAATTTCCATGTTTCTCTGCTTTATACAGACTTTCATAGAATTTCTGAAATATTTCTAATACCTCTACAGGATCTGGTTACTTTCCTTGTAATAGGGTCACTAAGCTTGGCGACTACTCTTTCCACTTTGTTGCCAGAGTTGTCGTTCTAAAAGCTTTTTTGCTCTAGAGTTATTATCAAAAACAGTTCCTTAACAGCAATCTTTCTAAACTTGCGTATATTATTGAGGTAATTCCTAATTTTCAGCTTAGCATTCTGCAGTCGATTCTCCTCTTGTTCTGTGAAATTCCCCCTTTCCTATAATACTTAAACATTTGTTAGTCCCTCTAAATAATTCTTGTTACTTTTTAACCATAGCTACCTTTCTTTTATTTCCACCCTATTTTTAAACTCCACTTTAATTTTATCCCATTCCCTAGTTATATTTTCAGAAAAAGTTTCTATCTTCTCTAATAGCTCCTAAATCATCTCCACTACCAATTCCTTAAATTCCTCTCTTTTCAACAGATAGGTGGAAAAGTGCCAGTGTCACATTTTTATTTAATTACCGCGTGTTTTTATTTTAGATATTACTGGTGCATGATATGAAATACTTATTGGCTGTATATCAAGACCTTCAGTTAAATGACATGTTCCTGTGAAATGTAAATTCTGTCTAGCCTAGACCAGCTTTTATACGTTGGGGAATAATATGCAAATTCTTTCTGAAATCCTGTTAATGAATTCACATCTTCCATGCCAAATATCTTCATAAATTTCTGGAAAAATCTACCCTCCTTTGTTATTACTTCACTTCTGGCCCCCCCTAGGCACATCTTTACTGCTGAAAATCAAATTCCAGTCCCCACCTATAAGTAATATTCCTTGCCGAAAGTCGATTATTTCTCCCAGAGTTTTCTTAAGCTCCATTATAGCAGCTTTAGGTGGAATATGAATACATGCCAGTGTAATCCTCCTCCATTGCCAGTAGCCCTTAGCACCACAAATCTGCCATAATTATCTCTCTTATCTACTTCTATCACTACTGGAGCTCCTCTTCTAATTAATATAAGTACTCCTTTTTCCTTTGTCCCAGATATTCTGCTGAATAACTATCCCGAAAAAACTATCAAATTAACACGTTCATTTCTTTCCAAGTGTGTCTTCTGTAACATGGCTATTTGCACTCTACATTTTTAATACAGTTCACTATTTTTTCAGTTTGGTATTTATCTGTGAGATCATGGACATTTAAAGACATTACAGAAAGTGCAATGTCCCTATTCTGGGCCAGTGATCAAGGAGCCTGAATCCTCACCACTGACACTGGACAGGAACGTTCACTTGGAACAAAAATGTACACAGCTAGTACTTTCACATGCAGCTCTCTGCATCAAGCACAATTTCCCTTAAGAGCACACAGGGAACACACTCACTCTGGGGGTTGTTTTTTCCTCTCTCTCCAGATCCCCAAGTAAGACTCCACACTGGCACAGTTTTTTCCGCTCTCTCCAGATCCCCAAGTAAGACTCCCCACTGGCACAACTACAGAGTGGTTTCCTCAGCCAAGAGTACAAAGACTTCCACCAGTCTGTGAAACCAGTGCCTCATCTCAATGCTACAAGCAGATGCAGCTGACACAGATTTGACATGCACAGCACACACACGCATGCACACCTGGGAAAGGCTGGCACAGATTTGCTAACTATGCCCCCTTCTGTCCAGGTAGTTACACTGCCACCAGACTCTCCAAAGCCAGCTACTGTAATGCTCTTACAAGTGTACCCAGTTATATTGAGTGAAATTAATATTAACACAAATTATAACATTTGGCCAATGCTATAAGGCTTTCAGGAGTGGCCACAGTGTCACCAAATAGATGCAAGTTCTCTCAAAGTTTAATATATACTTTAAAGAAGCAGTTACAATGAAAAGTTTAAATATATTTAGTAATAAATAACACGAAAATACTAAATATATATTTACAATAGACATCCGAGTTTTAATCACAGAAAATATTAAAACAAAACAGATGACTATATTCACAGATACAGAAAAACAGTACTTAACTCACTATATTTTCCTGACTGATCTAAAGAATTATTAATCCCTGGTTCACTTACTAGAGCAAAGGAAGATGAAGTAGGTGAGGGGTCCTTCCAAAAACAGAGTACTCTGAGACTTCAGTCTCATCTAGTATTAATCATTTTAGTGACGTATTACAGAATGACATCACATATTTCTGGTCATCTGACGTCTGGTTCCTATGCTACCCCCTTGGCTAGAAACTACCAGGATTTAACATGTATGTCAATAATACACACACACAGCTTGTTAGTTATGTTGCAGCTTCTGGAAGCCAAAACAATTTCAAACATCCACCCTTCCACAGTAGCAATTAGTTCACTGTTAAAGATAATACAAAAGGCTTCCTAGTAATTGTTTTCCCAGACATTGTGTCTCTGGCTGCAATCAGAACTGTAGGATACAGTCTTTATGGCCTAAATTGAGTAATTTCAAACTCTCTTCAAAGTTAGCTGGAGCTGAGCTTAACATATCTTCTCTTACACTGTCCTCTGTTAACATATACATTTAATTCCATTACAACACAGTCAGGACCCGCTGTTGGTACATTTTAACACAAGTAACTTTACAAATACATTTATCAGCATAAACATGTGTATAAAACAGTCTGATATAAAAATAACACACAATTCTTCACAAAATTCCAGCTAGCAGTGCTGGCACGTTACACATCCACTGCCCTGTTTCTCCTGGCATAGCTGGCAATACTTCAAAGTCACATCAAGCATTATTGTATTAAAAAGTTATTATTCCCACCTTTTAGGTATAACACCTTTTTTGTTAAATGTCTAGTTCCAGCTTTTGTGTTGCATGCATAAATTGTTTGGCAGGTTGAATTTTTATGTAGCTGTTTCTTGTCAAATCCATTTGAGCTTATGTCACATCTCAGAAAATTTTGTTTTATTGAAAGCCCTCAAAAATACCCCCTAAAACCTATTAATTTTGTACTAACACACAACTATGTACATCTTCAAGTATTGAAGTTTTACCCTCTTAATAGGAACAGATGTCCCAAACTGACAGCCACACGTACAGACTTGAGTTAACCTACAAGAAAGGTTATCCATCCTAAGATGCATGGTGCAGCCTGAGTGCTAACTGGTTTGGTCATCTCTTTATAGCACTCCGAGCTGGGAAAACCCCTGAATGCTTTCAGCGAACATCTCATAGTCTGTTTCTGTTCTTTTTTTCTCCACAGCCAATCACTCTCCACCAGACTGTAACCAATTTCTCTATCAGACTGTCTCATGGAGACATGAGAATCAGACAGCCAATTTCTAATTTTCAGATCGCTCCATGGAGACATGAAAATCAGTAAATTTCTCTGTCAGACTGTTTCCATGCAAACATGAGAGCCAGATGCAGAATTGCTACTAAGCATACATTCATTTGCTAGGGGGAAAAACTCATAATATTCAAACATTTTCATTTACTTGCTTTCTCAAAACTTACTAAATCAATCTAAGATCCTTAATCCGGTCATTCCCCCATACAAGACTGAGAAAAAGCACATTGAAAACTCCACCTGGATCTAAAAAAAAAAAAATTTTTCCCTCCGTTTCCTGACCTATTTTAACACCTCAAAATCACTGTGTACTTTATACGTAATTTTAGCCCGTTTTCCACAACATGGCTAACAATGAGGGTTGATGTACCAACGTGATCTTGTACTCCCTCAAGCCTCTCTCTCTTTCCCATACTACTTTGTATGACTCATGCCAGACATAAGGAAACAATCTGAATTCCCATGCCATTGATATATAATGGGATTTGGGAGGGTCACTGTTATTTTACAAAACATAAGAGCACACAACAAACTGGAAAATGAATCTCAAAACCAGAAGCAGTTGCTCCTTCATTTTGTCACTGTTATTTTCTTTACTTTCTGTAAAAGGACTGCTTTTCTGTCTTTAATCACCTTCATTTATGTTTGGCTCGCACCTCGTTTGACACTATACTTAGAAGTTACCCAGCCACAGCCAGAAAAGTAACTAAATTGCAGGCCTTTGCTCAGGATTTTCTTTTGTAGTCTGAGGAATTGATCCTGCAAGGGTTTCTCAGTGCAGTGATACTTTTAACACCTCTGCAGTAGTGTGGGGGGTGGAGACTCTCAATTCCTCTTGAATTAAGTCCAGCTTATTTTGTTGATAAATACACGTGATGCACTCTCAGCCATTTTGAGAGTAACTTTCGAAACTGGGTTGCCCAGTCTAGGACCCGAAAGGGATAGGAACAACTGGTCCAATTTTCTAAAAGATTTTGTTCTATCCAAGTAAAAACATAATTGTCTGTGCACATCCAACAAATTTAAATATCCTCCCTTATTTAAGAAATTTGGGAAGAAAACTGGTAGATCTATGGGCTGATTAATATTGAAATCGGACACTACTTTTAGGCAAAAAGGAGGAATTGGTTTTGAGTGATGTGCTTTTGCGAAAAATAATATACAGATATTTTACACACAGAGCTTGCAATTCTGAGATTCTCCTGGCCGATGTGATAGCTACCAGGAATAGAGTTTTCCAAGATAAAAATTTGAGATCACAGGTGACTGCTGGCTTGAAATGCTGATGGACCAAACTTGAGATCACAGGTGACTGCTGGCTCGAAATGCTGATGGACCAAACTTTGTAAAACCACCGTTAAATTCCAAGGTGCAATGGGCTCTTTGAAAGGTGGTTCCAAATGTAAAGGGCCCTTAAGCAAGGTTTTGCAGACAGTGGGGCATCAAGGAAAGCTCATCGAAGCCATTATGGAAATTTGAAATGGCAGCTAAATGAACTCGGATAGTAGAAGTAGAGGCTCCCAATTGGAATAAGATGGATAAATATTCCAAGACCTTGTCGATAGAGGCTGAAAATGAATCTATACCCTTTTCATCAGCCCAATCCCAAATCTCTTCCATTTGCTAAGATATAGTTTTCTAGTGGATGGTTTATGAGAAGCCAGAAGTATATTTTGTATTGTGGAAGACAAGATATTTCACCTGGCAATTACTGGAAAGTACAGTTGTGTACACTTACCATAAATGTAGATGTTAGAGTGTCTTCACTGTTGCAGTCATAACTGTAGGGTTCTCCCCTGCCGGCAGGCAGTCCTCGGTCGGCCAGAATCCCAAAGTCTGGGTCTGGCATCGGCTGTTCAGCCATGCTCCCTGACGTCAGACCACCTGGACTATAAAGCTGACAGCAGACGCCATGTTCTCCAGTTTTTCTTGCTCCAGATGTCAGGAGTCCCAAAATGAGTAAGGTCCCATATTCTTTGCAAATACACCTCAGAAGAACGGTGAAAAAAGGAACCACACAAAAGTAAAAATAAGAGGGGACAGGAGGGAGGGAAACCCAGACTGCAACAGTGAAGACACTCAAACATCTACATTTATGGTAAGTGTACACAACTGTACTATGTTCATCGTGTTTCACTGTTGCAGTCATAACTGTAGGGTAGAATCCCAAAGCAGAATGAAAGGGAGGTGGTCATAAAGTAGAAGGGGCAGCTAAAAGGCCCTGCAAGACTGCAGAAGCAAAGCCTGCCCTAGACTTAGAGTAGAGAGGTAGATTGTAGTGCTTTGAAAAAAGTATGCACTGAACTCCAAGTTGCAGCTTACAAAATGTCTTTGGTAGGAACTCCCCTGAGGAAGGCAGCTGAAGTGGCAGCAGCTCTGGTGGAATGAGTCCGTATACTCCCTGGGATTTGCTTTCCATGGTGTGAATAACAAAATCTGATTCCATGAGCAATCCATTTAGAAATGGTCTGTTTTGAAATGGCTTTACCTTGGGAACTTGAAGTATAAGAAACAGACAATTGCTCTGATTTTCTGATGTCCTTGGTTCTGTCCAGGTAAAAACATAGTTGTTTGTGTACATCCAAGGAATGCAAGATCCTTTCCCCTTTATTTTGAGGAGTGGGGGGAAAAAGTTGGCAAGTGAATAGTTTGATTTAAAGCCACTTTGGAAACCACCTTAGGCATAAAAGTAGGATTATTCCTTAAAGACACCCCGTCTTGATGAAAAATAATATAAGGTTCCACAGCCATAAGAGCTTGCAACTCTGAAACTCTCCTGGCAGAGGTCAGAGCTAACAGGATGGCTGTTTTTCAAGATAAAAACTTGATGTCAGAAGAGGCAGCAGGCTCAAAAGGAGGTAAGGTGAGATTTTCCAAAACATAGTTGAGATCCCAAGCAGTAATGGGAGGAGATCTAGGAGGTCTTAAGTTCTCAGCTCCTCTGAGAAACTGTCTCATGAGCTGGTGGGAAAAGATTGGAGGGTCTGTATTGTAATGAGCGGAAATAGCAGAGGCATGTATCTTAATGGAAGAGAAAGAAAGACCCTTATGTAAGAGATCTGTCAGGTAAAGTAAAATCAAAGGAATGTTAGGAAGAAGAGGATCAGAATCCTGAGCCTGCATCCAGGAACAAAATCTTTTCCACTTTCCTGCATAAGATTTTCTAGTGCTAGGACGTCTGGCTTCTAAAATGACATCCATAACCTGCTTGGGTAGGAGAGAATGAATCAAAGACCCTGGATTAACCAGGCCGCCAGGCTGAGACTTCTGACATGGGAGTGTAGAACCTTACCCTGTTGTTGGGACAGAAGGTTCGGAGTCTGTGGTAAAACCCAAGGGGGCTCCAGACATAGGTTTTTCAGAGTTGGGTACCAAAACTGTCGAGGCCAATTTGGGGCCATCAAGATTATCATCTTGGGCTTGTCCTGTTTGATCTTTAATAATACCCGTGGAAAAAGAGGAAGAGGCGGAAAGGCATATCCCCGAGAGGTTTCTCCAACTGAATGATAGTGCATCCACTTTCCAAGCTTGTTCGTGGAAAGTCCTGGTGCAAACAATCTGTGGTTGATGATTGAGGTGGGATGCAAAGAGGTCTATGTGAGGACACCCCCAGACTGCTGTTATCATCCTGAATATTTCCGTGTCCAGCATCCACTCGGGTGGGTCCGAAAGGTTTCTGCTCAGACCGGCTGCCAGGAAGTTTTGCTTCCCTGGTAGAAACTGAGCTTGAAGGTCCAGATTGCAAGCTAGAGCTGTGTTCCATAGATCCATGGCTAGTCTGCAAAGGGGGTAGGAATGAGATCCCCATTGCTTGTTTATGTACCACATAACTGTGGTGTTGTCTGTCCGTATCAGTAGTTGTCCTGGTTGTAGAAGATTCCTGAAGGCCAATAGAGCTTTCTGAACGCCTAACATTTCCTTTAAATTGATATGCAGGTGCTTCTGATCCTTTGTCCAAAGGCCCTGCAGACAGTTACCCTGAAAATGGGCTCCCCATGCATAATCCGAGGCATCCGTGGTTAGTATCCGAGTAGCAGGAGGCAGACACTGAAGGGTTTTCCTTTATTTAGAGTACATGCCTTGGACCACCAATGGAATTCCTTTTGAAGACAAGGCAGGATGGAGATCAGTATGTCTAAACTGTGGCAATGCTGCGACCATACACTTTTTAGGTACCACTGTATTTTCCTCATATGTAGTCTTGCATATGGTACGAGAAGGATGCAGGAGGCCATGTAACCCAAAGCCTGCAGGAATCTCCTTGCAGATAGCTGAGTTAAAGTTGCCAAGGTTTTGAAAGTTGAAGCCAGCTGTAACTGTTTTTCGTATGTCAGAAATGCCATCTGGGTTGTTGTGTTTAGAGAAGCGCCCAGAAAAATTATCTGTTGTGAGGGTGTCAAATTTGACTTTTTTATGTTTACAGTGAATCCCAGGAACTTGAGAAGATTCTGAACAAACTGTAGATGCTGGAGTAAGACCTCCTTGCTGTCTGCCTGAATAAGACAGTCGTCCAGATAAGGGTAAATTTGAATTCCCTTGAGTCTGCAATAAGCTACTACTGGAGCCAGGCATTTGGTGAAGACCCTGGGCACAGTAGACAATCCAAAGGGCAGCGCAGAGAATTGAAAGTGCCTCGATCCGGCCTTGAACCTGAGGTATTTTCTGCATTCCTGCCTGATGGGAATGTGTAAATATGCCTCCTTTAAATCCAAAGTTACCATCCATGCATCTTTGGTCAGCATTGGAAGTAGCTGCTGTAGAGTAAGCATCTTGAATTTTGGTATCTCTAGAAAAGTGTTCAAGACTGACAGATCCAGAATGGGTCTCCATGAATTTTGCTTCCTGGGGACTAGAAAGAGCCTTGAGTAAAAACCTTGTCCCATCTCTGAAAGTGGAACTAGTTTGATGGCTTTCATAGCCAAAAGAGCTTCCATCTGGTTTAAGGCCTCTGTCCATTGATGTTTTGGAAGATCTGGCCATCCACTTGGCCTTGGTAGGGTATGAAAATGGAATTTGTAACCTCTTGAAACCACATCCAGAACCCACTTGTTTTGGGTTATACGAGTCCAATTTAGGTGAAAGAGAGAAAGTTTTCCTCTGAGAGGGGCTTCCAGGCAAGAAGTTCCTGCAGCCCAACAGAGGGAGTCATTGAGTCTGTTTCCTATGAGCTTGCGACCTGTCCTCTCCTCCCCTAGGGGTGGAAGCAGTCTACGGTCTTGGTCTTAAGAGGCTTGTGTTTGAGGCCTTCCTCGGGAGCGTCTTTATCTACCCCTCTGAGGCCTGTCTGAATTGGGAAAGGACCAATTTTTTGTAGGCCGATTCCTGCTAAACCTGGGTGGCTGTACTTGTAAGAAATCTTTAACTGTTTTGCATGGATTTTGCCTTGTCCTCCATCTTTTTAATCACCTCTTCATCTTTAGATCCAAACAAAACATTATGCTGAACAGGAGCATCTAATAATTTAGCTTTTACTTGATCTGGCAAATTTTGTTCCTTTAACCATGCATGCCTTCTAATTACTGTGCCAGAGGCAGCAGCCCTATAAGAAGCCTCCAAGGCATCAAATCCACAGTGTAAACCATGCTTCCCCAACTTGTTCAATGGCATGCATTAAGTCATGTAATTCCTTATCTGCACAGGCGGAAATGGAAGTTAGCTTTTAAAACAGATAGGAGAAATTGCTGGTATTTCAGCATATGAAACTGACAGTTTAAAGCCCTAATAGATAAAGTAGCAGAAGTGTACACTTTCTTGCCCCATCTTTCTAAAGATCTGGAATCCTTCTCAGTGAGAATGGGGTTTTTAGCAGAAGCGGCCTTAACTCCCTTAGGACCCTGAGAAATGGTTTCAGGGTCAGCAGTAGGGTTCTTGTATAAAAACTGGTGGGAATCAGGAACCCTGTAATATCTGTCAGGCTTAACAGGAGCAGGAGGAAAAGAGTCAGGGGTTAAGTTAGCCTCCGAAAAAGCATCATCCACAACATCCAAAATAGGAGGAATAGCCAGGGGTCTATGTTGGGGAATAAGAAGAAAATCCCTTAGTCTTTTCTTAGATTCCGAATACTCCTGTCCTTCCCAGTGGAAATGTTCCCTCATTTCATGCAAAGTTTCCCCAAAAGAGAAATCCTCAGGGGGAGAAGCTGAAGGAATGGATTCCTCAGCATCAGAATCCTCATAAGGAGGGAAAAAATATTCCTGGTCAGAAAAAGAAACTGAAGAAACAGAAGCCTGATCAGAGGAGTCATAATAAACTTCCTGCCTTGGCCTTTTATCTGGAGGGGGATGTGAACCCCTAATCACAGTAAGTCCAACGCCATCTTAAGTAACTGTTTCTGTGACTTGGGAGCCGGATCAGAAGAGGCCTGTGTTGCAGTCTTTGATTTGGAAGGAGTCTTTGCCTTTATTAGAAGCTGAGTAGGCCTGAAAACCCCTTCGGAAGCCGGTACCTGCACAGCGGCTCCAGACCCATCCGAAGGAGCATTGTCCGAAGGTCCAGCAACAGAAATATTCAAAGGCCTAGTTGGCTCCTCGTGGGAGTCCGTTTCGGCCATCGGTTCCGAAATGGCCGACGACAGGGGCTGCAAAAGCGCCTCACTGACGACGGCCGAACCTGAAGCTGGCTCTGCTTGTACAATATCGTCAGATTTGGACCTCGGAGGCCTGTCTTTGTCCTTGCGTCGTTTGTGAACTCTGGTAGCCGGAACCGTATCAGACGACATTTTGTAATTAAAACGCCTACCGAAGTAATGAAATGCAAAATCGTACCTTCGTTTAATTGTACGTTGATTGAATCTAGCACAAAACCGACAACTAGCTACGTCGTGGTCAGGGCCTAAGCAAGGAATACAGTAAGAATGAAAATCCTTATGAGGTATTTGCTTCAAACATGAAATACAATTATTAACTTTTTCTGACATCGGACTGGAGCAAGAAAAAAAGTTTCCCCAACGGGGTACTTAGCTTTGAGTAGAAGAAAGTCTTCGGACTGAAGTTTGTTCAGAAAAGATCGTCAGGAGTCAGTCGACCGGCACTTGCGAACTGCTATCACCGCACGGCAAGAAAGACTGGAGAACATGGCGTCGGCTGTCAGCTTTAAACTCCTGGCGCTCTGACGTCAGGGAGCATGGCTGAACAGCCGACGCTGGACCCAGACTTTGGGATTCTGGCCGACCGAGGACTGCCTGCCGGCAGGGGAGAACCCTACAGTTATGACTGCAACAGTGAAACACTATGAACATGTGGAGAAACCAAGCTGTCAGCTTGGGATTTTTTTAGGTTGGGATGGACCAGGCTCTGTGGATGAGACAACAGGCCTGGGGTTGGATTCAAAATCCACAGACGGTCAATTAAGTGAGGCCAGAAAAAGGGAAACCAGACTTGACTGCGACAATAAGGTGCAATGAGAATCACTTAGCTTCTCAACCATTGGGCTTTTTTCAAAAATTGTTGAATTAGGGGAATTTTGGTGAATTAGGGGAATAGGTGGAAAGGCATAAATAAGCCCCGGGGGCCAATCGTGGAGAACAGCATCTCTCAGGGACTCCGCCTGGGGGGGGGGGTACAGTTACCATAAATGTAGATGTTAGAGTGCATTCACTGTTGCGGTGGTGGTGCTGCGGTGGCGTTGTCACCTCACAGTAAGACGTTGTCCTGTTAGATTCTCAGAGCGTCTTCTGTGTGGAGACTTGCGTGAATGGGCGTACCTTCGTTGTGTGAGTCAGAGCTGGCAACTCTGCATGTAAAAATCTACTGCCATCATTCGTGGACCAGAGTTCCGCTGTGACGACCCCTAACCGGGAAAAGCCGAAAGACACAACAACAGAGTGTATTCACTGTTGCAGTCATTACATTTGGGTAATCTGCTGGCAGGTTGCCCTCAGTCGGCCTGATTAACAATGTTTTGGGTCCTGCGCCAGTTGCTGTCCCTTCTTCCATGATGTCAGGTCGTCGAGTATAAAACATGCATCAGACGCCGTTACATCAGTTTTTCTTGCCCAAGATGTCAGGTGCCTCTCTAATGGGGAGCCAATTAAATTAAAAAACACAAAAATATACCTCCAACCAACAGCAAATACACCAAAAAGGCTTTTAAGCATAGTAAAAGAAAGTAAAGGTATAGTCAGAGAAAAGTAGGTGGCTGGAGGGAGGGTAAAGTACAGTTGTGTACACTTACCATAAATGTAGATGTTCGAGTGTATTCACTGTTGCAGTCATTACATTTGGGTAATCCAGCTGGCAGGTTGCCCTCAGCTGGCCTGAATTCCAAAGTCTTGGCTGCTGTCTCCCCCTCCCTGACGTCAGGTTGTCAGGGGTATAAAAGCAGCAGCCGACGCCATTTTCTTCAGTTTTCCTTGCCCCAGATGTCAGGTGCCCCCAAAAAGGGTAGCCAAACTTTATATAAATACACCAATATAAATTTTACCTTCATCTATAAGCAAATACATCACATAGGTAGTATAAATCAGAGAAGGAAAGGTAAGATTCAAAGGAAAAAAGGGGTAAGGTGGGTGGGTAACCTGGACTGTAACAGTGAATACACTCGAACATCTACATTTATGGTAAGTGTACACAACTGTACTATGTTCTTCGTGTTTCACCGTTACAATCATTACATTTGGGTAGATTCCCAAAGCTATGGTTGGGGGGCTGGTACTAGACAGCAGTAGGAGCAGCTAAGAGGCCCTGCAAAACTGCAGTGGCAAAGCCTGCCCTGGATTTGGAGTAGAGTGGCAGATGATGATGCTTTGTAGAGGTGTGCACTGAACTCCAGTAGCCGCCTCTAAAATGTCTCTGGTTGGTACTCCCCTGAGAAAGGCTGCTGAGGTGGCGGCAGCTCTGGTGGAATGAGGCCTAATTCCCTTAGGCACTGGTTTGCCATGGTGTAAGTAGCAAAAACAAATGCAGTGTCCTAACCACTTAGAAATAGCCTGCTTCAAGAAAGGCTTTCCTTGTGATCCTGCAGCATATGTCACTAGTAATTGCGCTGTCTTCCCGAATGCTTTGGTTCTGTCCAAGTAGAATCTAAGCTGTCTGTGTATGTCCAGAGAATGCAGAATTCTCTCCCCCTTGTTCTGTGGATTTGGGTAAAAGGTAGGCAGATGGATGGCTTGGTTAAGCGCCACACTGGACACTACTTTAGGCATAAATGTTGGGTTTATCCTCAGGGAGACGCTGTCTGGATGAAAAATGATGAAAGGTTCCACAGCCATGAGTGTCTGTGCTCTGAAACTCGTCTTGCTGAAGTAATTGCTAAGAGCAGCGCTGTTTTCCAAGATAAAAACTTCATGTCAGCAGTAGCCGCTGGCTCAAAAGGAGGTAGGGTGAGTTTTTCCAAGACATAGTTGAGGTCCCATGCAGGTATTGGTAGTCTCCTTGGGGGCCTTAAATTTTTCTCTGAGGTACTGCCTTAATAATGGATGAGAAAAAAGTGGTGACTCTATATTGTAATGAGCCGAAATGGCAGAGGCATGAATTTTAATTGAAGAACAAAAATAGGCCTTTGTCCAGCATTTCGTTTAAGTATTGCATAATCTGAGGAATATTTGGTACCGTTGTATCAGTTCCTTGTGCCTGGTTCCAGGCACAGAATCTCTTCCATTTTCCAGCATAAGACTTTCGAGTGCTAGACTTTCTGGCTTCCAGAATGACATCCATCAACGCTTTTACTGAGAGGTGGTTTTTGTATGACTACATTATCCGCCATGCTGCCAAGTTTAATGTCCTGAGTTGGCTGTGCATGATCTGATTGTTTTGCTGGGGCAGTAGTCGAGGTATTTGAGATAAGGGCCAAGCTGGGTATAGAGATATGTTCCTTAGTATTGGATACCAGTACTGGCGTGGCCACTCTGGGTTAATCGGTATCATCTTTGGCTTCTCCTGCCGGACCTTTAGGAGCACCTTGGGGAGTAGAGGCAGTGGAGAGAAGGCATATACTGATGGGCTTTTCCAGCTGAAAGATAGGGTGTCCACTTTCCATGCTTGTCTGTGATAAGTCCTTGTGCAGTCTCTTTTTAGTTGGTAATTGAGAGGGGAGGCAAATAGATCTATGTCTGGGCATCCCCATTTCCTTGTTATCATGCTGAAGACTTGTGGATCCAGTCTCCACTCGTTGAGGATCCATGAGGTTTCTGCTTAGTTCGTCTGCCGGAGTATTTTCTTTTCCTGGCAGGAATTGTGCCTGCAGGTGTACTTGGCAAGACAATGCTGTGTCCCACAAGGTCATGGCTAATCTGCAAAGAGGGTAAGAATGAGTGCCCCCCTGCTTGTTTTTATACAACATTACCGTGGTGTTGTCTGTCTTTATCAATAATTGCCCCGGATGAAGTTGGTCCTTGAAGGTGGTCAGGGCATTTTGCACAGCTAACATCTCTTTTTGATTGACATGTAGATGCATTTGGTTTGAGGACCCTGTGCCCTGAATGCTTTTTCCTGTCATGTGTGCTCCCCAGGCATAGTCTGATGCATCCGTCGTTAGTGTCTGCCTGGCTGGAGGTAATGTGAATGGTTGTCCCTTGTTCTGGTGACAAGCCTTTGCCCACCATTGAAACTCCTGTTGCAGGCAGGGGATGAGAGTAATGACTGCTTCCAGGCTGTGTGAATGTGGTGTCCAAACACTTTTTAGGTACCACTGAAGTTTCCTCATATGCAGTCTTGCATATGGGATTAGTAGGATGCAGGATGCCATGAAGCCCAAAGCCTGCAGAAGTTTTCTTGCAGATAACTGGGTCTTTGTTGCCAACATTTTGAAATAGGTAGTCAGTTGCCTTTGTTTGTCTGGCGTGAGATAAGCCATCTGGGCAGTTGTATTCAAGCTTGCACCCAGGAATGTAATCTCTTGTGAGGGTACTAGTTTAGATTTCTTTTTGTTGACTGTGTACCCTAGGCATGTTAGGAGTCTTTTCACGAATGCCAGATGTTGAATAAGAATGTCCTTGTTCTCTGCTTGAATGAGGCAGTCGTTCAAGTAATGGTATATTTGTATTCCTCTGTCTACAGAATGCAATTACTGGTGCCAGGCACTTTGTAAAGACCCTGGGCGCAATATACAAGCCAAAGGGCAGTGCAGAGAATTGGTAATGCATTGAACCTGCCTTGAATCTGAGGTATCTTCTGCATGGTTGTCTGAAACATGCAGGTATGCCTCTTTTAGGTCCAAAGTCACAAGCCAAGCATTCTTGCCCAGCATGGGCAGAAGCTGTTGCAAGGTCAACATTTTGAATTTTGGAATATCCAGGAAAGTATTCAGAATAGATAGGTCCAGCATCGGCCTCCAGGCCTTGTCCTTTCTGGGTACCAAGAACAGTCCTGAGTAAAAACCTTATACCTGTTCTTGCTCTGGTACTTGTTGAATGGCCCCCATGTCCATGAGGGATGAGACTTGTTTTTGAGCCTCTGTCCATTGATTTTTTGGCAGATCTGGCCAGCCGTTTGCCTTTGGCAGAGTATGGAAATGGAACTTGTAGCCTTGTGACACTATTTTTAGAACCCACTTGTCCTGGGTAATGATGTGCCAATTTTGAGCAAAATGTGCTAATTTTCCCCCTAAGGGAGCTGCCAGAAGGTAAGTACTTGGTACAGGCAGGGGGAAGTCACTGAGGCTGTTTTCTGTATGTTTGTGATCTATCGTCTCCAGCTTTGGAGGTAGAAGCACCCCATTGCTTGGGTCTGTAAGCAACTTGTGCCTGGGATCTGCCCCTTTGAGGTATGTCTGACACAGGAAAGAACCATTTTTTTTTGTAGGCCAGTGTCTACTAAACCTAGGTGGCTGTACTTGTAAAAAATCTTTGACAGTTTGCATTGATTTAGCTTTGCCCTCCATTTTCTTTAACACCTCTTCTGCCTTAACACCTAACAAAGTATCATGCTGTAAAGGTGCATCTAGTAATTTAACATGAGTAGGCAGATTTTGTTCCTTTAGCCAAGCATGCCTCCTAATTACAGAACCCGTAGCTGCGGTCCTGCAGGAGGCCTCCAAAAAATCAAAACCATTGCAAAGTATATTTTCCAACTTGTTCTGCTGCATGAAATAAAGCCTGCATTTCCTTGTTTTCTGCACATTCAGTACTTAAAAACATTTTCTGTTTAAGCAATCCCATGACATGTTGCTGATACTTAAGCATATGAAACTGACAGTTTAAGGCCCTTACAGCCAAAGTTGCAGATGTGTAAATCTTTTTCCCCATCTATCCAGTGCCCTTGAATCTCTGTCAGAGGGGGTTGGGTTTTTTGCCATGGAAGCCTAAACTCCCTTTGGACCCTGTAAAGTAGTTTCTGGGTCAGCAGCAGGGTTTTTAAAAAGAAATTTGTGTGAGTCAGGAACCCTGTAATATGTCAGGCTTAACAGGGGCTGGGGGTAAGGAGTCAGGTGTCAGACTAGACTCCGAAAACACATCATCTACAATGTCTAACACAGGTGGAATGGCTAGAGGCCTGTGCTGAGGTAGTAAAAGAAAATCCCTGAGCCTCTTTTTAGATTCTGAGAAATCTTGGCTCTCCCAGTGGAAATGCTCCCTCATGGTATGCAAGGCTTCCCCAAAGGAATAGTCCTCAGGAGATGCTGAAGGAATAGATTTCTTCAGCATCAGAATCCTCATGGGGGGAAGAGAATATTCCTGATCAGAAGAGGAATCAGAAGAAATAGAAATCTGATCTGAAGATTCATAGTCAGTGTCTTGCCATGGCCTCTTATCAGGTGGGGGATGGGAAGCCCTGATCAAGGTAATTAAGTCTTCGGCCATTTTGAGCATCTGTTTTTTGGGCATAGAGGCCTGTCCACGTGGCTCTTGAGTTTGTTTCTTTGCTTTAGAAGGTGCTTTAGCCTTTGTCTTTGCAGCTGAAGTTGCTTTAATGTAAAGATGTTTGGGTCTGAATACACCCTCAGAAGCCAGTACCTGCTCAGCGGCTCCGGACCCATCTGAGGGATTAGCGTCGAGGCTCCAATACCTTGAGTATCCAGCGGCATGGCCAACTCCATGTGGGAGTCAGTAGCGGCATGCGACTCTAAAGTAGCAGGCGTCAGGGGCTGCAAAAGTGCTTCACTGAGAACTGGGGACTGGCCTAGGAGAAGCTTTGTCGTCGGTTTTGGGCCTCGGTTGTTTTTCTCTATCCTTTTCTTTGCGTTTTTTGTAAACTCCGGTAGTTGGATGGCTATCTGACGACATTTCAGGGTAATTAAACTGGCGTCCAAAGTAGTTTAAAGCAAAATCATACCGACGCTTAATAGTGCGTTGGTTAAATCTAGCACAAAACCGACAACCAGTAATGTGATCAGGGCCTAGGCAAGGAATACAGTAAGAATGAAAATCCTTATGAGGTATTTGCTTACCACAAGAAATACAATTATTAACTTTTTCTGACATCGGTCTGAAGCAAGAAAAAAAGTTTCCCCAACGGGGTACTTAGCTTTATTGAAAACTTCGGATCTGAAACTCAAACAAGAAAATCTCAGAAGTCGGCCGACAGGCACTTGCAAACTGCTTCGGGCACCACACGGCAAGAAAGACTGAAGAAAATGGCGATGGCTGCTACTTTTATACCCCTGATGTCAGGGAGGGGGTGACAGCAGCCGACGCAGGACCCAAGACTTTGGAATTCAGGTCGGCTGAGGGCAACCTGCCAGCAGGATTACCCAAATGTAATGAATGCAACAGTGAAACACGAAGAACATCCAGGACTGCAACAGTGAATACACTCTAACATCTACATTTATGGTAAGTGTACACAACTGTACTATGTTCTTCGTATTTCACTGTTGCAGTCATTACATTTGGGTAGATTCCCAAAGCTATGGTTGGGAGAAGGAGTTTATACAGAATTAGGGCCAGCTATAAGGCCCTGCAAGACAACAGTGGCAAAACCAGCTCTGGATTTAGAGAAAATTGGTAAATGATAATGCTTGGTGAAAGTATGTACAAAACTCCAGGTAGCAGCTTCTAGAATATTCCTGGAAGGAACATCTCTGAGAAAGGCTGCAGAAGTAGATGCAGCCCTGGTGGAGTGAGATCTGATCCCCTGGGAGATAGGTTTTCCATGGTGCTTATAGCAGAAATTAATTCAATGGCTTATCCATTTAGAAATGGTTTGTTTTGAAATAGCCTTCCCCTCTGCCCCTGCAGCAAATGCTACCAGCAATTAGTCAGATTTTCAAGATTTAGTCCTGTCCAAGTAGAATCTAAGTTGTCTGTGCACATCCAAGGAATGCAGAATCCGTTCCCCTTTGTTCTGTGGATTGGGAAAGAAGGTTGGCAAATGAATGGACTGATTAAGAGCCACACTGGAAACCACCTTGGGCATGAAGGATGGATTGGTCCTCAGATACCCTGCCTGCATGAAAGATGATGAAAGGCTCCACTGCCATAAGGGCATGTAATTCAGATATCCTTCTAGCTGAAGTGATTGCTAAAAGGAAGGCCGTTTTCCAAGAAAGAAATTTTAAGTCTGCAGTAGCAGCTGGCTCGAAAGGAGGTAGAGTGAGCTTCTCCAAAACAAAGTTAAGGTCCCAGGCAGGGGTAGGTGCTCTCCTGGGTGGTCTCAAGTTCTTTGCCCCTCTGAGATACTGCTAGAGCAGGGGATGAGAGAAGAGGGGTGGTTCTATGTTATAGTGAGCTGAAATAGCTGAAGCGTGGATTTTAACAGAGGAAAAAGACAGGCCCTTTTGAAGCATCTCAGTTAAGTATTGCAAAATCTGAGATAAATTGGGCACTGCTGTGCTCATCCCTAAAGACTGGTTCCAGGCACAGAATCTTTTCCATTTGTCAGCATAAGATTTTCTAGTACTAGGCCTTCTCGCCTCCAAGATGACATCCATCACAGGTTTGCTGAGGGATAAGGGTGAATTTAAGTGACCAGCCAGGCAGCAAGGTTTAATGTTGGAAGCTGAGGGTGCAGAATTTGGTTCCCCTGCTGAGACAGCAAGGAAAGGGTCTGAGGCAGGTGCCATGGAGATATTTGTGATACACTGCGCAGGAGTGGGTACCAGTGTTGGCGTGGCCAGTCTGGAGCAATCAAAATAATTCTTGGTTTGTCATGTTTGACTTTTAGCAGAACTTTGGAGAGCAGCGTCAGAGCGGGAAAAGGAGTAGACTGATGGGCTTTTCCAGCTGAAGGACAGAACATCCACTTTCCAGGCTTCTTTGTGGGGAGTCCTTGTGCAAAACTTGTCCAACTGGTAGTTTTGGGGGGAGGCAAATAGATCTATGTCTGGGCTCCCCCATTTGCTTGTCAACATGTTGAAAATCCGTGGTTCCCGTTTCCAGTCATGTGGGTCCATGAGTTTTCAGCTTAGTCTGTCTGCCAGTGCATTCAATTTTCCTGGCAGGAATTCAGCTTGTAGGTGCACTTGGTAGCTCAAGGCTGTGTTCCACAATGCCATGGCTAGTCTGCAGAGGGGGAAAGAATGTGTACCCCCCTGCTTGTTTATGTACCACATAACCATGGTGTTGTCCGTCTTTACCACTAGTTGTCCTGGAAGAATATAGTCCTTGAAGGCTGTCAGAGCATTCTGTACAGCTAGCATTTCCTTTTGATTGATATGTAGGTGCATTTGATTTGGGTTCAATTTGCCCTGAATGCACTTCCCTGCCAGATGAGACCCCCATGCATAGTCTGATACATCTGTAGTTAGGGTTTGGGCGGCAGGGGGTTGTGTGAATGGCAGTCCGTTGTTTTGGTGGCAGGCCTCTGCCACCATAGGAATTCAAGGCGTAGGCATGGTATGACAGGAATCATGGTTTCCAGGCTGTGACAATGCTGACTCCATAGACTTTTTAAGTACCACTGTAGTTTCCTCATATGCAGTCTTGCATATGGAATTAGAAGAATTCAGGAGGCCATGAACTCCAAGGCTTGCAGTATTTGTCTTGCAGATAGCAGGGTTTTTGTTGTCACTTGTTCGAAGTAAGTTACCAAATGAATTTGCTTCTCTGACATGAGGAAAGCAATCTGGGAAGTTGTATTCAAGCTTGCACCCAGGAATCTAATCTCTTGAGAGGGTACCAGTTGTGATTTCTTTTCATTTATGGTGTACCCTAGACAAGTTAGAACCCTTTTTACAAATGCCAGATGATTTAGAAGTATGCCCTGGTTTTCTGCCTGAATTAGACAATCGTCCAGGTATGGATATATTTGAATATTTCTTTGCCTGCAAAATGCAATAACTGGAGCCAGGCACTTTGTGAATACCCTGGGCACAGTAGACAAGCCAAAGGGCAGTGCAGAGAACTGATAATGCAAGTAGCCTGCTTTGAAGTGTAGCTATCTTCTGCAAGATTCCCTGATTGGGATGTGTAGGTATGCTTCTTTTAAATCTAGAGTTGCCAACCAGGCATCTTTGCCTAGCATAGGAAGCAACTGGTGAGTCATCAGCATCTTGAATTTTGGAATGTCCAGAAGGTGTTTAGAGTAGACAGGTCCAGAACTGGATGCCCTGATTTGTCTTTTCTGGGTACCAGAAAGAGCATGGAATAGAAACCTTGTCCCTTTTCCTCTTCTGGTACTGGTTCAATTGCCCTCATGTTTAAGAGGGAAAATACTTGTTTTTGAGCCTCTGCCCACTGACTTGGGGGCAGGTCTGGCCACCCATTTAGTGTTGGCAACGTATGGAAACGAAATCTGTATCCCTGGGACACTATATTTAAAACCCAGTTGTCCTGGGTTAGGAGTTCCCAGTTCTTTGCATGAAGAGCAATTTTTCCCCCCAAAGGGGAGGCTAAAAGTTAAATGCTTGGTAATTTTAAAAGGAAGTCATTGAGACTGTTTACCATAGGGGGGTGTCTTATTTCCAGATTTGGAAGTGGAGGCCCCCCCCCCCCCCACTGCTTAGCTCAGAGACCCCTGGGAATGAAACCTGGAGTTTGTGGTGCATCTGGGTTTGGCTTGAGAGGATCTGGAAGGAGCTGGAAAAGACCAATTCTTAGTAAGCTAGCGCCTACCAAATCTTGGAGGTTGCACTTGTAAGAAATTTTTAAGTTTGCATAGATTTAGCTTTATCTTCCATATTTTTTAGAACTTCTTCAGCCTTATTGCCAAACAGACAGTCCTGATTTAAAGGAGCATCCAACAATTTCGCTTTAACATGATCAGGAAAAGATTGCTCCTTAAGCCAAGCATGCCTTCTAAGTATAGACCCACTAACAGCAGCCCTACAGGAGGCCTCTAAAGAATCAAAACCACATTGCAAAGTATGTTTTCCAACTTGTTCAGTAGAATCCAATAAATCCTGTAAATCTTTATTTTCCACACAGTCAGGAAACATTGTTTTCAGTTTAAGCAGTCCAATAATATGCTGTTGATATTTTAACATATGAAATTGGCAGTTTAAAGCCCTGATTGCGAAGGTTGCAGAAGTATAAACCTTCTTACCCCATCTATCCAGCGCCCTGGAGTCTCTATCAGAAGGGGTAGGATTTTTAGCAGTAGAAGCCTTAATGCCCTTGGTCCCCTGAGAAATGGTTTCTGGATCTGCAACAGGGTTTTTAAAAAGGAACCTGTGGGACTCGGGAACCCTGTAGTATGTCAGGTATACTAGGAGCTGGAGGCAGGGAATCAGGGGCCATACTGGATTCCGAAAACACATCAACAATGTCTAGTACAGGAGGTATAGCCAAGGGCCTATGCTGAGGTAGAAGGAAATCCCTAAGCCTCTTTTTTGCATCAGAAAATTCCTGACTTTCCCAGTGGAAATGCTCCCTTAAGGTATGTAAAGTTTCCCCCAAAAAAAAAATCCTCTGGAGGGGAAGCAGAGGGAATGGAATCCTCCATCAGAATCCTCATAAGTAGGTATGGATAAATCCAGGGCATTAGAAGAATCAGAAGAAACAGAAACCTCATCAGAAGATTCATAATCAAGCTCAGCCCTAGGCCTCTTGGGGGGGGGGGGGGGTTGGCTACCCCGGATTAGAGCAATTAGATCTTCAGCCATTTTGATTATTTGTTTTTTAGGCATAGGGGCCTGAACATGTGGCCTGGGTGTCGGTTTTTAGACACAGATCAAGATTTAGGCCTTAGTAATGAAGGTGGAGTCTATTTAATATGCAAGTCTGTAGGTCTGAATACATCCTCAGAAGCCGGTGCCTACACAGCAGCTCCGAACCCATCCAAGGTAGACACATCCGCAGGTTCCATAGGTGAAGCCTCTTGCGGCATACTAGATTCCGAATGGTCTCCGTAGAGGCCTCACTGAGTACCGGTGAACTGACGACTGGCTTAGGAGAAGTGTCGTAGGCAGTTTTGGACCTCGGCGGCCTGTGTCTGTCTTTATCTTTGCATTTTTTCGGAATCCCGGTAGTCGGATGGCTAACAGACGAAATTTCTGGATAATTAAACTGAAAACAGAAATATTTAGAGGCAAAAATGTACAGACAATGGATAGTGCGCTGATTAAATAAAGCACAAAATTGACAGCAAGGTACGTCGTGGTCAGGGCCTAGGCAAGGAATACAGTATGAATGAAAATCTTTGTGAGGTATTTGCTTTCCACAAGTAATGCAGTTATTAACTTTTACTGACATCGGTAAAGAGCAAGAAAAAAAAAAGTTTCCCCAATGGGGTACTTAGCTTTAAGTTGAAGACTTCGGTTCTGAAACTCTAAAACAAATTTCAGGAGTCAGCCGACTGGCACTTGCACGGAAAGACTGATGTAATGGCGTCGGCTGCATGTTTTATACTCCTGACATTATGAAAGAAGGGATAGCAACCGACGCAGGACTCAAGACTTTGTTAATCAGGCCGACTGAGGGCAACCTGCCAGCAGATTAACCAAGTGTAATGACTGCAACAGTGAAACATGAATATCAGGACAAAGTAACTGCATTTGTGGTATGTAAGAGAGGCAAACAGATCGCAGCAAGGCTGACCCCATCGACAAAAAATCTTCACCGCAACATTGGGATTGAAAGACTACTGAAAACTGCATCTGCTCAGTTTGTCCACAATCAAGCTGGAGTTCCCCGGAATGTGCGTTGCTATCAAGAAGTGACTAGAGACGATCACCCATTACCAAACTGTTAGGACTTCCTGATGAAGAGGGCAGGATCTGGTTCCCACCTGTTTATTGATTTATCAGACTAATGACATGCTGTCAGATTGAAAAGCAATTGTCCCTGAGGGGAGGGCAGATTGGAATGCTTGCAATGCTAAGAGCACTGCCCTCAGTTCTAGGATGCTGATATGTAAATTGACCTTTGCAGGGGGCCAGGTGCCTTGGACTGTCTTTCCATGAAAATGCTCACCCAGTGCATCAGGGTGTATCCGTGGTCACTATGCCCTTGGGCTGACAGGGGGGGGGGGGGCAGCTCCATAGTTTGTCTTCTGGCTCCATCCACCAATAGAAGTCCTGCTTGCATTGGGGGGCCTTTTACACACACTGCATGATGAGTTTGACCAGTTCATCGGTAGGTGGGGTCAGCCAAGAAGTAGAAGGCCAGGTAGGAAAAGCCTGCAGGAAAACAGATTCCTTGGGGGGTGGATTGTGGGCTTCCAATCACCCCTGCTTAAAAATTTCCAGAATGTCTCTGAAGGAGACATTTTCAGGGGATGACTGTGGGGACCCTTCCCCTTCATCAAAATCTGTATCCTCTATGACTAATTCTTCTGGAGAATCCAGGTGCTTCCTCTTGTGCAAACTCTTATGGGGTGTCTCCTCTGGGGGAAGATCTGAGGAGGACTCAGAAGACAGGGGACCCTGCAACAGGGCGTCTTGCTGGTCTTGGACCTGCTGCACCAAGATCCTGTGACAGCTATGAGCCAAGGGATACTTAGATGTGACAATCTAGCATGGATGGTGCCAACTGGGAACCTGCTGAGGTCAGGGATCTCTCGGTAATCTGGAAGGCAGGCTCGCCTGAAGAGGGATGGCAGCCCAGAACAGGGAAAGACATCCTTGATACCGGGATCACACCCTACTCCAATGAGCCCACCTCCAGAGTAGAAGCTGCAAGAGGACTCGTAACTGACAAGGTACCAGGAACCGTGGACAGTGCACTGGAAAAAAAAATCTGAGCCGATCCAGGGATCCCAGAGCCAGCAGCCAAATCACGGCCCAGTGGCTTGGCTCCAATGGAGCTGCAGACCACAGAATTTGCTCCGAAACCCAGGTGAGATCCACCATTGGCACCGGGAACTTCGAAGTCAAGAGCTCCAAGACCTGTGGAGAGGTTGGAGGAGGAAGATAACTGGGAGTCCTAGGAGAGTAACCCTCAGCTCTGGGTGGGAGAGAGGTCCTAGAGGGGGCAGGAAGGCCTCTGGCTGCCAAGAGCTGATCCACTAATCTGATTACATCAAGCTCTGAAAGGCTCCTGGTGGAATCGGATGGACATTCCAGAGGGTGATTCTGGCCTTTCAAGAAATGGACTTAATTGCTGAGAATACCTAGTCCTGTGTGTAATCTCAACCCAGTGGTCAGTTGACCAATAATTTGCTTTGCAGGGAAGGAGACACAGACACACACACATGCACAGAGACACACACACAGAGACACGGGCAGACAGACACGGGCAGACACAGAAAGACGCGCATAGAGACAACACACAGGCGTGCACACATACGCGCACACGCACACACAGACAGGCAGGCACACACACACAGACAGGCAGGCACACACACAGACAGGCAGGCACACACACACAGACAGGCAGGCACACGCACACACAGACAGACAGGCACACACACACAGACAGACAGGCACACACACAGACAGACAGGCACACACACAGACAGACAGGCACACACACACAGACAGGCAGGCACACACAGAGACAGACAGACAGGCACACACACACACACAGACAGACAGACAGGCACACAGACAGACAGGCACACACAGACAGGCACACACACAGACAGGCACACACACAGACAGGCACACACACAGACAGGCACACACACACACACAGGCACACACACACACACAGGCACACACACACACACAGGCACACACAGACAGGCACACACAGACAGGCACACACAGACAGGCACACACAGACAGGCACACACAGACGCAGTTTTAGAGGAACTAGAAGCACTTTCTCCCAGTGGGACTGGGAGAAGTCCTTTTAAAATAAAAGTTTGCTCCTTCTCTCTGACAGGTTGCTGGGCAAAAGCTTCACAAATGATTGTGTCCAGGTGTGAAGAACACAGACAAAATATGCATTTGTCTTGGGCATCAGAGATGGGTAGCTTGTGGAAATGGTAATGGAAGTGTACCCACTTGATATTGTATGTCTAGATCCTGATGTTAAACTTTGTGCACTCAAAACAATTTCTCTTTCAAAACTTTCCACATTCTATCTACAGTTTTTCCACTGAACACCTCACTCCAGTTAGTTTTACATAGTGACTGTTTTGCTTCCATATAGTCTGTAATTATACTTCTGTGCATTGGCTTAGATTTCAGTTTGGCAGAATTATCTAGCAACAAATTAACCTTTATAACCCCATGATCACTGCCCATCAATGGTGGTAAAACTTGAAGTAACAGTAATTTCTTTAGGAACACAAAGTTTAGTATGCTACGTTCCCTAATAGTTTTTTTTTTACAATCTGAAGCAATTGTTTTCAAACATACATTGTGAATAATCTTCTTACTAATGTTGTTGAATCAATATTATTCCAGTCTGTTTATGGTAAATTTAAATTTAAGTCCCTATCTAATATTATCCTTCCCTCTTGTGTTTCATGCAAGAAATGCATATAGGTCATCAGCAATTGACTTTGCTGGACTATATACTCCAACTGTTATATGTTCCATGGTTGTCTTTATTGTCACAGTTGCACAGTCTATAGTAATGGTGTGATCAGTGAACATGTAATAATCACAGGTCTCATAACTCTTTAATCACCATAACACCTCCATCTGACTTTGTGAGAATGTCTATTACAGTAAAACATTTATACCCTGACAGAAATGGTTTCCAGGCATTGTTCCTTATCCATGTTTCACAAACAATAGCAACATCAATCTTGTGGAAACCTAGCAAGTTTTCCAATAAAAAACTATTATTAATGCTCCTAACGTTAATCAGTGACGCATCAAATGTTTTGGTCTTAGAACTGTTAAATTCTGGAACTGGCAAAAGTCCTGCCTAGTGTTTGTCAAATATTGCGAAACATCTGCTGAAAAAATTATCTTCCCTGATCTTCACAAATGCAATGTCTGAACAAGAAGTTATGTACTCACCATAACGTTCGATGTATGTAGTCCATCTCGCCTAATGTTCTTACCCGTGGGTTCAGAGCCGAATATCGGCTCTGACTCTGCCTATTTACTAGCTCAAAAGTCTCTGATTGGCTGGGCTAAGAGGGTATCCCATAGTACACTGCTTCGCATCCCCAGATCTAGTTTGCTGCAAATAACTCAATTATTGCATACATAACACACCATCCATGCAAACAAAATATCCAAACAAATGAATCAAAGGGACTCTGCATGATAATATTTTTCCTCCAAATCTTCCAGGTAGGGGGGAAAGGCGGGAGGGTAAGAAAGAATGTGAGGCGAAATGGACTACATACATCGAACGTTATGGTGAGTACATAACTTCTTTATGTTATGTAGTCCTATCTCGCCTACATTCTTACCCGTGGGACAGCATCCCTAGCACCTACAACCCGGGTGGCTCATAGGAAAATACTCCTGAGAACTGTGTAGCCAAATGAAGATCTGCCCCTGGAAATCACGTCCAATTTGTAATGAGAGACAAAAGTGAGAGGAGAAGCCCAAGTGGCCGCAGCACATATATCATCCATCGACAATCTAGCTTAATAGGCTGTGGATGTGGAAACAGCTCTTGTGTAGTGGGCTTTAGGTGGAAAGGGCAAAGTTTTACCTGCTGTGTGATAAAGGAAACACAGCTGGCTATCCATCTACAGATTGTGACCTTGGATACCAGAGAACCAAGCCGGTTTTCGGAAAAGGAGACAAGAGTTGGTCAGATTTCCGAATCTCTTTTGTGCGATGGAGATAAAAGCGTAACTGTCTATGTACATCTAGTTGGTGAAATCTGAATTCTGTCTTGTTGGAAAAATTGGGGAAAGAAAACTGGAAGCTCAATAGACTGATTTTTATTAGACAGGGAATCCACTTTGGGAAGAAAAGAAGGGTTTGGTCTAAGGGAGACTCTTTATGCAAGATCAAATATGGGGGTTTGATGGAAAGGGCTTGGATTTCGGAAACCCGCCTCGCTGAAGTGATAGCTATTAAAAAGGCCGTTTTCCAGGTTAGAAACTAACTCGCAGGTAGCTGCAGGCTCAAAGGGAGGAAGAGTGAAGGCTTGAAGAACAAAATTGAGGTCCAAGGGCATAACGGGTTGTGATACTGGGGGAGGAAGCAATAGGGTATCTTTGAGGAATGCTTTACATAGTCTGTGTGCCATAAGGCTAGGTTCATTGCCCACGTGGAAGTTTGATATAACCGCCAGCTGAACTTTGCTGGTGGCTGAAGCGGACCCCTGATAGAACAATATAGACAAAAATCCCAAAACAGAATCAATTGGAGCCGTGTAGGGATCAATGCCTCTGGAATGAACCCAAATAGAGAATCTTTTCCATTTGCTAAAGTAGATTTTTCTAGTGGATGGTTTATGAGGACACGACAAAATATGGACTACGTCTGGCAAAAACTTATGACATCTGACTAAGGATGGAAGTGGAGTAGCCAGGTCGTCAGCCGGAGTGTCTTCAGAGAGGGGTGGAACTGTCCTGGCATGCGTGTCAGTAAGTCTGGAAGGGGTTCCAGAATCCAAGGAGTATCCCACAAGGTAGGGTTGAAGGAAGGGGAACCATACTTGACGAGGCCAGTGTGGGGCAATCAGAATCATCCTGCTTCCCAAGGATTACGCTTTCTGAATCACACTTGAGAGAAGGGGAAACTGAGGGAAAGCATAAAGCAGACCAGAGGGCCAATTGTGAGCTAGAGCGTCCCTGGGTGATTCTCCTGGTGGGGGGATCAGCGAGAAGTAGTTGCTGCATTTCGCACTGAGGGGGCTGGCAAAAAGATCGCAGCAAGGTTGACCCCATCTGCTAAAGATTCGCTCTGCCACCAGGCGATTCAGGGACCACTCGTAGGGCATAAGAATCGCCCTGCTTAGCTTGTCTGCTATCACATTGGTCTTCCCTGGGATGTGCGTTGCCACTAGAAACCGTTGGGAAGCTATTGCCCAATGCCACACGTGCATGGCCTCCCTGCATAGTAGATAAGATCTGGTTCAACATGTCTGTAGTGTATCGCAATGGTCCCTAGTCCCTAGTGGGAGGACTTCTTGAAGTGCCTGCAACACAAGAAGCACTGCTCTCATCTCCAGGACGTTTATGTGCAAATGTATCTCGTGCTCCTGCCACGTGCCTTGGACCATCCTGCCGAGATAATGCCCCCCCCCACCCTCACCCTATCTGGGAGGCGTCCGTAGTCACTGTGGCCACATGGACGGGTGGAACACAGGGTTTTCCTATGTTCAAGTTTTTGGTGCACAGCCACCAACGGAGGTCCTGCTTGCATTTGTCTGTCATTAGGATTGGATGGGATAGCAGAAGTCTTTGGAGAGACCATTGGACAAAGAGAAGCCATTGAAGAATTCTCATGTGTAATCTCGCTAACGGGACCAACATGATAGTAGCTGCCATAGTCCCTAGGAGTTGAAAAATCAGTCTTGCCTTCGCATGTCTCAGAGGCATCAGCGTGAGAATTTGTTGTTGCAACCCTGTGATCCTTTCTTCTGGTAGGAACTCTCACATTTGAATGGTGTCCAGCTCTGCTCCTATAAAGGTGACACGCTGTAAGGGCAACAAGGCAGATTTTTTTCCAGTTTATCGTAATGCCTAATTGGTGACATAGATTGATGGTAGCGTCCCTGGTCCAGGTACGGAAACACCTGGAATCCTTGATGTCTCAAGTGAGCCGTCACCACTGCCATACACTTGAACACCCTGGAGGCTGTGGTGAGACCAAAGGGCAGGGCTCGAAACTGGAAATGTCTGGCTCCCAGCCGGAAGCGCAGATGACACCTGGATTCCCTGTCCATTTTGATATGGTAGTAAGCATCCTTCAGGTCGATGGAGCACATCCATACTTCCTTTCCCAACAATGGGAGAATAGATTGTAGGGTGACCATACAGAATTTGGACTTTTGTATGTAATGGTTGAGTTGACTGAGATCTAGTATGGATCTCAGGTCCCCTGTTCTTTTCGGCACCAAAACGAATCTTGAGCAAGTCCCTAATCCGATCTGGTCTGAGGGGACTGGTTGGATGACTCCTTTTTCTAGCAGCTGAGATACCTCTGAGGCTGCTTGATCCCTTTGATTGGGTGGAACGTCTGGGATTCTTCTGATGGGAGGGGGTACTGAACAGAATGGAATGGTGTAACCTCCAGAAATTATCCTTAATACCCATCGGTCCTGGATGATGTTTTCCCAGGCTTCCGGATACAAGGAAATTCGACCCCCAACTGGCTCCGGATAAGCACAGTCGGACACACCCTCAGGAGTGAAAGTATGGGGAGCCACGAAAAGAGTCGCGTTCCCCAGAAGTGCGGGGCCCCCTCTGCCTCTGGGGCAACGTCTCCCTGAATAACTCCCCCTCCCCTGCCTCGGGAGGGGGTTTCACCTTGTGCGGCAGGAAAAAAACCTTTGTGATTTCTTGAACCACATCTTTCTCCCCTCGCTGAGCCTTGGGATAAGGCCTAGACGGGAGGGAAAAATGGACCCCTACAGCAGACAGGGTCTTTCCCTCTTGCTCGCACCTGGTGAGGGTGTCTTTCACTTTGGTCCCAAACAAGGAGGAACCATCAAAAGGGGCATCAGTGAAGGAAGACTTAAAGGCCTCCACAAAGTGACACAGGCGCAGCCAGGCTTGCCTTCTAAGGGCTACACCTGAGCTGGTCACCCTACTCACTCGCTTGGCCGCATACGAAATGAGTCGCATGGACGAGTTTGCGATAGAGTTGAGGGTAGAAACCTGTGCGTTGACTGTCTGAGCCACGGCTTCAGGTATGTTACCCTCAAGAGCATCTCCCAACTCCTTAAGGAGATCTCTCTGGAGCCGAGTGAAATGAGATAAGTAGTTCAGCAACTTTAAGGTGAAGGTGGCTGAAGACAAGGTATGCTTCCCGTACCGGTCCATAGTCCTAGACTCCTTGTTAGGAGAATGGACCGAAGAGGAAGACTCTGCAACTTCCTTCTGGGTGGCTGCCGCCACCACCATGGCATCTACCGGGACTCCCTTTGTCAGAAATTCTTTTCCATGAGGGGCGGAGAGAAATTTGTTGGGGCGCCACGGTACTGGCTCCACAGAATCAGGGTTTCCCCACACCCTTCGACAAATAAGGTCAAGAAGTTCATCGAAGGGTGGAGACACCCAGGAGGCGGAAGGTTGAGCGCCAAAAGCCTTAAGGAACACTGACTCCTCGTCGGAAGGGGTTTTGGAAGGCCAGTCTCCTCTTTGTTTCAGTATCTCCAGGATATCGGAGAAGGAAACATCATCGGAGGAAGACTTGGGGGACCCTTCCACTTTCTCGAGGTCAGTATCGGAAGTGAGAGACTCGTCCTGGGAGTCTATGTGCTTCCTCTTGCACAATTTCTTCCTGGGAGGTTCCTCAGGGACAGGCTCTGAGGGACCTTCAGAAAGTGGGGGACCGCTTGTGGGGGTATCCTTAGGGCCTGTTGCTCTGCTGTCCAAGGATAGATGGGTGTTAGAAGCTCTCGCCGGAGTGGTGTGGGATGGAATGACCGACCCAAGTGACGTAGCTGACGGCCTGGCCAGCGCGCTCTGCATGGCCTCAAAGACAGGTCCCCTGAGTTCGAGGACCGACCGGCCTCCGAGGCCATGACCGGGATCCCCCTAGCCGATGCAACGAGGGGGAGACTTGGAACCGAGAGATGTCCCAAGGCATCCCCTTTGGGCCAGACAGAGGAGACCTGAGTCTCGAACCCTGTGGACAGAATCGACATGGTTGGAGCAAAGGTCGGCACCGATAAACCCAGAGGGGGAATCGGAGCTGGCGCAGGAACATCACTCGGAGCGGGAAATACCGGCTCCCACAGCAAGAATGTGCTCGGAGGAGGAATCGATGAAACAACCATAGGAATTGGCTCCGGAGCTGACTGGGTTGGAGCCAAAAACAATTTAGCCAACACCAGCGACTGCAGAAGCCTCTGCACCACCCTATCCACAGGTAAATCGGAAAGCCTGGAGGATTTGGAGGAAATAGATGGAGACTGAGACCTCTTATCTGGTGAGCCAAGTCTCACACTCGGTGACTGGCTCCGAATAGGTTTGAGAATGATCAGAGCGGACGCTGATTCACTTAATACAGACACCTCCTGCAGTCTCGAGGACGGTGGAGCCGAGGAAGCAGTATCCAATATGGTAATTTTCTCCGGAGGCTCCGAAGATGCTGATGGAGCTGGAGACCTTTTCTTGGACTTGGAGGACTTAGATTTCGACTGGGAGCCGAATCTATAGCCTCCTCGAAAGATGGTTTAAGCAGTCTCTTTAAAATCAATTTGTTTTTCCTCTCTTAGAGCACCCTAGGACTGAAGGCGTGGCAAAAGCTACACGACTCCTGTAAGTGGATGGCTCCAAGACAGTAAACAGAGTGTCCATCCGTGACGGACATTTTATATCCACACTTTGAACACTTTTTGAAGCCAGAAGGCTTATGTTCTTTCTGATCCTTAGACATATCCAAAGAGTTAACAACTTCCAACAGGTGCAAGGCACACAGCGTAAAGTACAGTTTTGTACCTACCATAAATGTAGATGTTCGAGTGTTCACCCTGCTGCAGTCATCACACTTGGGTTATCCTGTCGTCAGGCGGTCCCCGCATTCGGATGGATTTCCAAAGTCTTGGTCCGACATCGGTTGCTGTTGCCTCATCCCTGACGTCAGTGCGCCAGGGGTACATATATTGCAACAGACACCATTTTCTTCAGTTTTTCTTGCTCCAGATGTCAGGTGCCCCCAAAAAGGTGATCCAAATTAGTACCAAAAGGTGTGAACACTGTACAAACACAAAATCCCTTCAGCTATAAGCAAATACATCAGAAAGGCATAGCAAAGATTTAGCCAGTAGATCAGAGGGGTTGGAGGGAGGGTAACCTGGACTGCAGCAGGGTGAACACTCGAACATCTACATTTAGGGTAGGTACAAAACTGTACTATGTTCATCGTGTTACCCCTGCTGCAGTCATCACACTTGGGTTGAGTCCCAAAGCTAAGGTAGGGTGGAGGCATCATAGAGGGTTAGTGGAGGCAATGAGGCCCTGCAGAACTACAGTGGCGAAGCCTGCCCTGGACTTAGAATAAAGAGGTAAGTGATCGTGTTTGGAGAAGGTGTGTACAGAACTCCAAGTTGCAGGTTCTAAAATTTCCTTGGTAGGAATCCCCCTGAGAAAGGCTGTAGAGGTAGCTGTTGCCCTGGTAGAGTGGGATCTAATGGTAGGAGGAACTTGTTTCCCATGATGGGTATAGCAGAATCGTATGCAATGGCCTATCCATTTAGAAATGGTTTGCTTGGATATGGCCCCTCCCTTGAAAAGCTGTAGCATAGGAAACAAAGAGCTGAGTTTTTCTGAAAGCCTTAGTTTTATCCAAGTAGTAACGAAGTTGCCTGTGAATGTCCAAGGAATGCAGGAGTCTCTCACCTTTGTTCTGTGGATTGGGGAAGAAAGTGGGTAGGTGGATGGTTTGATTTAAAGCTACACTGGAAACCACCTTAGGCATGAAGGAAGGGTTAGTTCGTAGAGAAACTCTGTCTTGATGGAAAATGAGGAAAGGTTCCACTGCCATAAGTGCCTGTAATTCTGAGACTCTCCTAGCAGAAGTTATTGCCAGGAGCAGGGCAGTCTTCCAGGATAGGAACTGAAGGTCTGCAGAAAAAGCTGGTTCAAAGGGAGGTAGTGTTAGGTTTTCCAGAACAAAGTTGAGGTCCCATGTTGGTGTAGGGGCTCTTCTAGGTGGTCTAATGTTTTTTGCCCCTCTGAGGAACTGCCTTAGAAGAGGATTTGAAAATAAAGGTGGATTCGTGTCGAAGTGAGCTAAAACAGCTAAAGCATGGATTTTAATTGTAAATGGACTTGGTAGGCCAGAGCTGTGTTCCATAAGATTATTGCTTGTCTGCAAAGAGGGTAGGAATGTGTGCCCCCTTGTTTGTTTATGTACCACATTACTGTGGTGTTGTCTGTCTTTATTGCAAGTTGTCCTGGCTGTAGTAGATCCTTGAAGGCCGTCAGAGCTTTCTGTACAGCTAGCATCTCTTTTTGGTTTATGTGCAGTTTTCTTTGTTCTGCAGTCCATAGGCCTTGAATGCATTGCCCTGCCATGTGTGCCCCCCAGGCATAGTCTGAAGCATCTGTTGTGATAGTTTGCCTGGGTGGGGGCAAGGTGAAAGGCTGACCCTTGTTGAGGTGACATGCCTGTGCCCACCATAGAAATTCCTGTTGAAGGCAGGGAATGAGAGATATCACTGTGTCCAAGCTGTGGCTGTGTTGAGACCATACGCTTTTTAGGTACCATTGTAATTTCCTCGTATGCAGTTTTGCAAATGGTATTATCAAAATGCAAGATGCCATGAAGCCCAAAGCCTGCAGAATTTTTCTTGCAGTTAATTGGGCCTTTGTTGCCATTGTCTTGAAATATTGAGTCAGTTGTAATTGCTTGTCTGGTGTGAGTTAAGCCTTCTGGGCCGTTGTGTCCAAGCTGGCACCCAGGAATGTCATTTTTTGTGAGGGTACTAGTTTTGACTTCTTTTCGTTTACTGTGTACCCCAGACAAATTAGTAGATGCTTCACAAAAGCCAGATGTTGTAAGAGAATGTATTTTCTTTCTGATTGGATGAGGCGGTCGTCCAGATATGGATATATTTGAATTCTTCTTTGTCTGCAGTATGCAATTACTGGTGCCAGGCATTTTGTGAATACTCTGGGCGCAGTAGATAAGCCAAAGGGCAGTGCAGAGAATTGATAATGGGTTGAACCTGCAATGAAACGGAGGTATCTTCTGCAACTTTGTCTGATCGGGATATGCAGGTATGCCTCCTTGAGGTCCAACGTTACCAGCCATGCTTCCTTGCCCAACATGGGAAGTAGCTGCTGTAGTGTTAGCATCTTGAATTTGGGAACTTGCAAGTAAGTGTTTAGAATTGAAAGGTCCAGAATTGGTCTCCAAGCATTTTCTTTTCTGGGTACTAGGAAGAGTCTTGAGTAAAATCCCTGGCCTTGCTCTTGAGTTGGTACCCTTTGAATGGCTCTCATGGCCATGAGAGCTGTAATTTGTATTTGAGCCTCTGCCCTTTGATTGTGGCAGGTTTGGCATTCCTCTTTTTATTGGCAAGGTGTGAAAGTGGAATCTGTATCCTCGTAAAATTATGTCTAGGACCCATTTGTCCTTTGTGACCATGTGCCAGTTGTCTGCAAATAGTGCTAGTTTTCCCCCCAAGGGGGCTGACAAAAGAGCTTTGTTTAGCCAGCTGAGGTGCAAGTCATTGAGTTTGCCTTCTGGTGGGTTGAGACCTGTCTTCTCCTCCCTTCTGGGTTGGAGTGCACCATTGGCGAGGCTTATACTGAGCTTGTGGTTGTCCTCTGCCCCTTGGGCGCCTGTATTTACCCCTATGAGGCCTGTCAGTCGCTGGAAAGGACCAATTTTTTGTTGGCCAGTTTCTGCTGAAGCGAGGGTGTTGTACTTGTAGGAAATCTTTGACTGTCTGCAATGATTTTGCCTTATCTTCCATTTTCTTTAAAACTTCTACTGCTTTAACACCAAAAAGAACATCCTGCTGTAAGGGAGCATCTAGTAGTTTTGCTTTAACATGATCAGGCAGACTATTCTTTTAACCAGGCATGCCTACGTATAATTGATCCAGTGACAGCTGCTCTGCAGGAGGCCTCTAAAGAATCAAACCCACATTGTAAGGTATGCTTGCCCACCTGCTCGGTGGCGTGCAACAAATCCTGTACTTCTTTCAATTCAGATTGTTGAGGGAGGGTTGTTATCTTTTGTTTTAACTGAGAGATCAGAAATTGCTGATACTTAAGCATATGAAATTGACAGTTTAGTGCTCTCATAGCTAAAGTGGCTGAGGTGTAAACCTTTTTCCCCCATCTGTCTAGTGCTCTTGAATCCCTTTCAGAAGGTACTGGATTTTTAGCCATGGAAGCCTTGGCCCCCTTGGGACCCTGGGAGATGGTCTCTGGGTCAGCTACTGGGCTTTTGTAAAGGAATTTGTGGGAATCAGGTACTCTGTAGTATCTGTCAGGCTTGGCCGGGGCAGGAGGTAGAGAGTCAGGGTTGAAAATGGATTCTAAGTAGACATCATCCACAATGTCCAAAACAGGAGGGATGGCTAGAGGTCTGTGTTGGGGGAGTAAAAGAAATTCTCTCAGCCTTTTCTTGGAATCAGAGTAATCCTGACCTTCCCAGTGAAAATGTTCCCTCATAGTGTGTAAAGTTTCCCCAAAAGACTAATCTTCTGGAGGAGAAGCTGAGGGAATAGAGTCATCAGAATCTTCATAAGGAGAGAAGGAATAGTCTTGGTCCTCAGAGGAATCCGAAGAAATAGACAGTTGTTTAGAGGAAGCAGAATCTTCCTCTTGTCTAGGCCTTTTGTCAGGAGGAGGCTGTGAACCCCTGATAAGAGAAATCAAATCTTCAGCCATTTTGAGCATCTGTTTCTTAAGGATAGGGCCTTGAACAGGAGACTGAAGTGAAGCCTTTTTCGATTTAGGAGTCTTCGACTTGGAAAACGTTTTGACTGTAAGAGTCGGTCTGAAAACGCCTTCAGAAACCGATGGCGTTTTAGAAGTACCAACGTCCTTGGAAGGTAAATCATCAGAAGGGCCTGAAGTAAAAGGCTGCGTCAGCCTAGTACATTCCGTCAAAATATCTGTAGTGGTCTCAGGTTCCAGAACTGCGGTAGTCAGAGGCTGCGTCAGAGCCTCACTGATAACTGGAGAACCAGAGACCGGATCAACAGAGGCCTCGGAATCGGGCTTAGGCCTGGGCTGTCGGTCCTTGTCCCTGCGCTTTTTGTGCACGCCGGTAGTCGGTAGCTCCGACGGCATGTTATAGTTACATTTTCTACCAAAAAAATGTCGTGCAAAATCAAATCGTCTTTTAATAGTACGTTTATTAAATCTAGCACAAAAACGACAAGAAGTGACGTCGTGATCAGGGCCTAGGCAAGGTATGCAATAAGAATGAAAATCCTTATGAGGTATTTGCTTCCCACAAGAAATACAATTGTTAACTTTTTCTGACATCGGTCTGAGGCAAGAAAAGTTTCCCCAACGGGATACTTAGCTTTATAGAAGACTTTGGTCTGAAATTCGAATTCGAAAATCTCAGGAGTCTGCCGACCGGCACTTGTGAACTGCTTCTGCTTCGGGCACCGCGTGGCAAGAAAGACAGAAGAAAATGGCATCTGTTGCAATATATGTACCCCTGGCGCACTGACGTCAGGGATAAGGCGACAGCAACAGACGTCGGGCCAAGACTTTGGAAATCCGGCCGACTGCGGGACTGCCTGACGACAGGATAACCCAAGTGTGAAGACTGCACAGGGTAACACGATGAACATCTACAGTTAACAATTACCAAAAAAGGGCGGGAATCCACAACTTAGACAGCGGACAGTACCACAGGGTAGAGCGAAGCTCTAAACCAACAAACAAAAACAACGAGAACACAGAGAACCTCTAACTTAAATGGTTCTCAAAAGAATAAAATAAAAAAAAAATTATACAATAAGAAACAGACAACTACTGACTAAGGGAGGACTTGGTCCTCTAACTAAAACGGGCCTAGCCCATGGGAACTGTTAGGGATACCACAAAAAACACAACTAAACATGCAAACACAACTACCGCAGCAAAAACAGCTATTAAAATAGCTTTTGAAGTATGAAGCAAGCAATTTCTCAAGAGAAATTAATTCAAAAAAAGAGTACTTAGCCACAGCCAAGCGAGACCACGTCCGAGCTCTACAAGCAGCAAACGAGATCTGGGGTTGCGAAGCAGTGTACTATGGGATACCCTCTTAGCCCAGCCAATCAGAGGCTTTTGAGCTAGTAAATAGGCAGAGTCTGAGCCAATATTCGGCTCCAAACCCACGGGTACGAATGTAGGCGAGATAGGACTACATAACATCATGTGTTCCCAAAATTAGGCTTGAATGTTCTACACATTTCCTTTTTTTTTTTATGGGACCTCTTTTCCATGTAGGTATTTACCCCAAAAATCTTTTCATTCACTGTAACCTGATTATCCTTTCTCTATGTGAATTGTGAAAAATGTGTCCTAACACCAGCTGAACTTAAACCTCTGCTGCCCTTTGCTTCAAAAAGGGAGCTATTGATTAATATAACAATAACCCACGCCACGGTTGGTGGGTCACGAGGGCGAAGCCAGAGTGGCCAAAGCAAACCGTGGGTAAATCCAGCATTACCCACACCCAGAAGTGGGTTATTGCTATTATACAATGACTTTATTTATGAAAAAAAATAATGGCATTGTATAATGCCTCTTTGCTGCCCTTCCGCAGCTGTCTGGTATTCTGAGGCAGTTCTGATGTACTGCGCATGCGTATGCCTACACAGTACAGAGCTGTGGGCAAAAGCAATGGAGAATGGGTTTAACATAGCGAGACAGCTTTAAAAAAAGCAACGGAGAATCTCCGTTGCTTTTTAGTTTGACATAGCGAGACAGCTTTAAAAAAAGCAACGGAGAATCTCCGTTGGTTTTTTTAAAGCTGTCTCGCTATGTTAAACTCGTATGAAGTATGAAGCAACAGAGATCTTGTGTTCTCTGTTGCTTAAAAAAAAAGTTATAGTAATGGAAAAAGTCTGGGCGACCGGACCTTTTTCCCATTACTATATCTGATTTACAACGTGCATGCTGACCAATCAGCGTGCACATTTTTGAATATTAATTGGGGGGGGTCGTTGTATAATAATCCTTTAAACCTCAGTTGGCATTTGGTTTCTTTGGCTGCTAATTCCAATGCATCATCCTAGAATGTCCCAACTATAAGAGATTTTCACTCTTCGTCATTGATTGTACTCTTATCAATGACGAAGAGTAAAAATCTCATATTTGGGACATTCTAGGATGATGCATTAGAATTAGAAGCCAGAGAAACTAAATGGCATCTGAGATTAAATGCTTGTTGTTCTGTGAAAGCACTTATCTGACTGCAACTAAAAGATCAATTATGTTCTGCACTTTTATGTCTATTTTTTAACAATGTTTTACACATTGATAAAAACAGAGCCAAAAGAACAATTGTTATAAAAGCATAAGCAAGCAGCCCCCTGAAGTCAAGAGGCAATAAATCCAGGCTGAGAATAAATCCAAAGATATAAATAAAGTCCACAGAAGATAAATCAGGTACCAGTTTAATAGAAGACACAAGCGCTTTCACATAGCTTCATCAGGTGTAACCATTTCATCTAAAAACACACTAAATCGGTGAAGTTGTAGATATAAAAATTATTATTTTCATGAATTTTACAATTAATAGAAACAATGTTATTTACTTCAACAATGTTCATCTCTTCTGCTTCTTGGACTACATTGTGGGCCACATCACTGATCAAAATATCTAAAGGGTGTGCATTGTCGGGGGTAGTTGAATCAAGTCGGTTCAAAATGAACTCTACCTGTAGTTGCTCATCCCCCGTTTTCTCCGGTGTGAATTCCCCGCTGCATCTGCATAAGAAGGGGGTGGGTGTTGATTCTTCAACCTTTCTGATCTTCTCACCCCGTCTCCCCCTTCCCCCAAAGGGGATGTATGTTCTCGTAGTAATTCATTAGTGTAATCCCCATCCACAAAAATCCCCTCAGTGTGATCAGAATCATGAAAAATGGGTCCCCTAGCCTGCCCATAACCCCTGTTGTTATAATGCAAGCCAGGTTCATATCTCCTGTCGACTCCATCTGTGTTGTCAGGTCTATAACTATGATATTGTTTCCTCTTATTGAATTTCCCCGAGTCTGTATATGCCCAACCTTCCCTGTAGTCCCGTATATCTCGTTCTAATTTACCTAACTTCCGTTTGTGGTTCTTTGAAATGTTAACGTCTACATCATGAAGTATTTTACAATATAAATCTTTGTATTCCTGAAGTGTAAAAAATAAATCCTTTGTAATATCCAGTTGTAATTCGTCAATACGTAATTTCATGTCCTCTATTATTGCAGAATTACTATCTATCATTGCTCTCAAAATTAAAATACCACAATCGTTTAACAAATCTGAAATTACTTTAAACAACTTGTCATTCCCCCGTATATTGTTAGGGTACTTATTTAATCTTAATCCCTTAGGAACAATATTTTTCTCCACACATTGCATCAAATACCAATTCTCCAAACATAGATTTCTGTATTTAAATAGCTCAATTTCTAAAAGTTTACATTTGTCCTTATAACTGTAGTTTGTCGTACCAGTTCTTTCTTTCTCCTGTTCCATCACAGTCACGGAAAACGGTTTACTGAGCCATTCCGAAAAAGAAATGTTCTTGTACGCCTCCAGGGAGTTGTATTTACCCGGACCTTTAGCCTTAACAGTTCCTTCGCAAACGGGGTTAGTGGAGCGTTCACCATAAACGTTGTTGAGGTTGAAACCGCTACCTTCACCCTCCAAGCTGGTCCGTGATGTCATCATTGGTGGCCTCCGGTTCTCACTGGGACTTCCCTGAGCACACGGAATGGACTCACTGATGTTCGTTGGGCTGCCTGAGTCGTTGTTACCCTGCGAATGGCTCTGAATGAGCCTAAGCAATTGGCTAAGCAAAGAATTGTCTTTCTCCATCTGGGATCCCTCGTAAAACGCTGGCGGTGGTACAAAGAACCTAAACACCTCTTCTCCACGTCAAGAAAAACACCAACAACATAAACACCTCCGCTAGCATGTACCATAAAGGGTCTCCTCCTTTGTATGTATCGTGACACAACAAAACGTATATTCCTCAGATAAAAAACAAATTTATTAGACAAACAGCAACCAAGCACAGTAGGATTGAGCGCGCTTTCATCTATAAGACTTCATCAGAATCCATCTTTTTCAAAATTGAACTGCCCTTAAATACCAATCTAATCAGTTATAAAATGGAATAATTAATTGATTGATAACACTTGATTCCATTTCACTATATGTCAAAGCAAAACGTCAGAAATACAAAATATAAAAAATGTAAAGAATATGAAATAATACTGTTCATTATATATATAAAATGAATAAATACAAAGAATAATATTGTGCCTACTGAATGTAATAAAACATTGTTAAAAAATGTATATAAATACATAGATAAATTTATAATTATACATGATACATAAATAAATAAATATATAGCCATATACATTTATGTTGAGTAATCTAAAAACTGGTAAAAACAAATGTGTATATAGGACAAGCTTAATGATGTAAACATATGTCTAAACAGATAGTACTCTATCATTCCAAAAACAACTGACTTACTGTTTTGTGTATTTGGTGTTTTTGTTTTATGTTTTTAATTCTAAAAAATGTACCCTAATCATACCCATAAAATACATTCCTGGATGACAGAATGTATTTTCAAACATGTTAATTAATAAGTTTTGGATTGTTATGTAACAATTTGAGTGCAGGCTTAATGGAGAGGTGATCATTCATTCCGTGCGGGCCACAGCTGTCCAACCGTAGCTGCCATATCATTTCCCTAAACTCAAGAAATGACTCCCAATCACCTCCCCTCTCATTTCTTTTAACCTCTTCCAACACCCAAAATTTTATATTTGTTTTCTCACATACTTCAGTATGCCTATAAAGTGCGTTATTCACGTTCCTTGTATTTATATCTCTAATGTGTTCGTAGACCCTTTGTTTTAACTTACGTTCAGTCTTACCAACGTAGTAATCTCCACATGTTACACACAGGGCCAAGTAAACTACCCCTTTTGTATGACAAGTATGGTAGCCCTTACTTCTTATTTTCAAATTTAATTTCTCTAGCCAGAGTATTTTTTCCCCCAATATAAAAGTACACTGCCCACACCTTCCACATTTATGGGTCCCCATCTTTTTTTGTGTACCATAAACACTGGAAAATCTCTTTTTTTCAAATATATCTTTGAAATTATAATTTCTCCTATACCCAAACCTAAGTGGGTTTTGAAAAATAGAGACATCAGTACTAATATGGGAGAACATATTCCATATCTCATTTATGCCTCTTTGTAACCAGTGTATTCCCCTATAATAAGTTAATGTTAAACGAAGCTTATTATTGATATCATCTATGTTGTTTGTCCTACTTCTAGGGGAAACTGTCAAAACCTGCTCATTTTCACAAGCATTATATACTAATAATGGCTTGTATTGTACATTGCGTTTTCTTAGTACCTCACGTTTGACGTTCCTAATAAGGGCTCCTGGGTAACCTCTGTCCCTAAAGAATTTCTGAATTAAATCCATTTCCTTACAACATAAACTGTCTTCACTTGTCATACGAGAGGCCCTAATCATTTGTCCTTTAATAATATTTTTCTTTAAATATAGGGGGTGATCACTCTCGAAGTGAACATATGAATTCGAAAAACATTCCTTTCTGAAGATTTTGGACTCATATCTATTACATACTATATTCTTCATAATAGTTACGTCTAAATAATCAATTTGTTCTGTATTACATTGAAACGTAAACTCCAAAAAAGTAGTAGTTGTATGCAAATAATCAATGAAACTTCTTACTTCCTCAATTGTCCCTTTCCACACCATAAAGATGTCGTCAAGAAACCTAAAATATGTAATGACATTTGTCCAAAAATCAGATTTGAATACATACTCAAGCTCCCAATATAACATAATAATGTTGGCATATGTGGGAGCACAAGCTGATCCCATGGCCACCCCACCCAACTGATGGTATATATCTCCTTGAAAAAATAAAAAATTATATTTTTTACATTTTGTATTTCTGACGCTTTGCTTTGACATATAGTGAAATGGAATCAAGTGTTATCAATTAATTAATTATTCCATTTTATAACTAATTAGATTGGTATTTAAGGGTAGTTCAATTTTGAAAAAGATGGATTCTGATGAAGTCTTATTGATGAAAGCGTGCTCAATCCTACTGTGCTTGGTTGCTGTTTGTCTAATAAATTTGTTTTTTATCTGAGGAATATACGTTTTGTTGTGTCACGATACATACAAAGGAGGAGACCCTTTATGGTACATGCTAGCGGAGGTGTTTATGTTGTTGGTGTTTTTCTTGACGTGGAGAAGAGGTGTTTAGGTTCTTTGTACCACCGCCAGCGTTTTACGAGGGATCCCAGATGGAGAAAGACAATTCTTTGCTTAGCCAATTGCTTAGGCTCATTCAGAGCCATTCGCAGGGTAACAACGACTCAGGCAGCCCAACGAACATCAGTGAGTCCATTCCGTGTGCTCAGGGAAGTCCCAGTGAGAACCGGAGGCCACCAATGATGACATCACGGACCAGCTTGGAGGGTGAAGGTAGCGGTTTCAACCTCAACAACGTTTATGGTGAACGCTCCATTAACCCCGTTCGCGAAGGAACTGTTAAGGCTAAAGGTCCGGTAAAATACAATTCCCTGGAGGCGTACAAGAACATTTCTTTTTCGGAATGGCTCAGTAAACCGTTTTCCGTGACTGTGATGGAACAGGAGAAAGAAAGAACTGGTACGACAAACTACAGTTATAAGGACAAATGTAAACTTTTAGAAATTGAGCTATTTAAATACAGAAATCTATGTTTGGAGAATTGGTATTTGATGCAATGTGTGGAGAAAAATATTGTTCCTAAGGGATTAAGATTAAATAAGTACCCTAATAATATAATGGGAATGACAAGTTGTTTAAAGTAATTTCAGATTTGTTAAACGATTGTGGTATTTTAATTTTGAGAGCAATGATAGATAGTAATTCTGCAATAATAGAGGACATGAAATTACGTATTGATGAATTACAACTGGATATTACAAAGGATTTATTTTTTACACTTCAGGAATACAAAGATTTATATTGTAAAATACTTCATGATGTAGACGTTAACATTTCAAAGAACCACAAACGGAAGTTAGGTAAATTAGAACGAGATATACGGGACTACAGAGAAGGTTGGGCATACACAGACTCGGGGAAATTTAATAAGAGAAAACAATATCATAGTTATAGACCTGACAACACAGATGGAGTCGACAGGAGGTATGAACCTGGCTGGCATTATAATAACAGGGGTTATGGACAGGCCAGGGGACCCATTTTTCATGACTCTGATCACACTGAGGGGATTTTTGTGGATGGGGATTACACTAATGAATCATTACGAGAACATACATCCCCTTTGGGGGAAGGGGGAGATGGGGTGAGACGATCAGAAAGGTTGAAGAATCAACACCCACCCCCTTCCTATGCAGATGCAGCGGGGAACTCACACCGGAGAAAACGGGGGATGAGCAACTACAGGTAGAGTTCATTTTGAACCGACTTGATTTTACTACCCCCGACAGTGCACACCCTTCAGATATTTTGATCAGTGATGTGGCCCACAATGCAGTCCAAGAAGCAGAAGAGATGAATATTGGTGAAGTAAATAACATTGTTTCTATTAATTGTAAAATTCATGAAAATAATAATTTTTATATCTACAACTTCACCGATTTAGAGGTTACTAATGATTTTTTTGGACTATTTATAAAAGGTTTTTCGTTTATTCCGATAAAGAAACCCAATCTGGAGAAGTTATTGTTAGATATAAAATTATTTACTAGAAAATTGCATCTCAATTACACACTTGGACAGGTGGTTAATAGAGAATTACATACTTTTAAAAGGAAGAGTATATTTAACCCCCCTTTACAGCGAGATATAGCTAATTTTGAGACCCAGGTATTATATATGGTTAGACAGGGGTACAAATTTGATGATGGAATTCATGACTACAGTAATTTAACATATGAAGAGAATGTTATTCTGAAGAGTTTACAGGGCAATGACAAAATTAGAATCATGAAACCTGATAAGGGGGGTGGTGTGGTACTGATGGACCACTGGGACTACACTCATAGGATGCTTGACATCCTTAGTAAAGGGGATAGATACCGGATAGCTTCGAAGAATGAAATGAATATTTGTTATAGTAAAATTGATTACTGGTTGGAGGATAATCTTTTACAGGGTCTAATAGATTTAGACCTATACAATTATCTTAAAGTTCCAAAACCAGTAATTCCTGAAATATTCGGTATCCCCAAAATTCATAAAGATGCACGGAACCCCCCTTTCAGGCCCATAGTTACTTCACAGTGTTCTAAGACACAACCACTTGCTATTTTTATAGACAAGAAATTAAAGAATTTTCATCTAAATTATAAACATTTACTTGTGGATTCCTGGGATTTCCTTACAAAATACAATGGTGTCCCTTATGATAAAGAATTTGTATTTGTGACTGTTGATGTTCGTGATTTATTTTCAGTCATACCACATGACACAGGACTTATTTGGTTTGAACATATGTTAACCGAATTTAAATTTTTGAACTCAACTGATTATAGGTTAATCCTTGAGAATATGGAGCTTGTGTTAAAAAATAATTTTTTATTTTTTCAAGGAGATATATACCATCAGTTGGGTGGGGTGGCCATGGGATCAGCTTGTGCTCCCACATATGCCAACATTATTATGTTATATTGGGAGCTTGAGTATGTATTCAAATCTGATTTTTGGACAAATGTCATTACATATTTTAGGTTTCTTGACGACATCTTTATGGTGTGGAAAGGGACAATTGAGGAAGTAAGAAGTTTCATTGATTATTTGCATACAACTACTACTTTTTTGGAGTTTACGTTTCAATGTAATACAGAACAAATTGATTATTTAGACGTAACTATTATGAAGAATACAGTATGTAATAGATATGAGTCCAAAATCTTCAGAAAGGAATGTTTTTCATTCATATGTTCACTTCGAGAGTGATCACCCCCTATATTTAAAGAAAAATATTATTAAAGGACAAATGATTAGGGCCTCTCGTATGACAAGTGAAGACAGTTTATGTTGTAAGGAAATGGATTTAATTCAGAAATTCTTTAGGGACAGAGGTTACCCAGGAGCCCTTATTAGGAACGTCAAACGTGAGGTACTAAGAAAACGCAATATACAATACAAGCCATTATTAGTATATAATGCTTGTGAAAATGAGCAGGTTTTGACAGTTTCCCCTAGAAGTAGGACAAACAACATAGATGATATCAATAATAAGCTTCGTTTAACATTAACTTATTATAGGGGAATACACTGGTTACAAAGAGGCATAAATGAGATATGGAATATGTTCTCCCATATTAGTACTGATGTCTCTATTTTTCAAAACCCACTTAGGTTTGGGTATAGGAGAAATTATAATTTCAAAGATATATTTGAAAAAAAGAGATTTTCCAGTGTTTATGGTACACAAAAAAAGATGGGGACCCATAAATGTGGAAGGTGTGGGCAGTGTACTTTTATATTGGGGGAAAAAATACTCTGGCTAGAGAAATTAAATTTGAAAATAAGAAGTAAGGGCTACCATACTTGTCATACAAAAGGGGTAGTTTACTTGGTCCTGTGTGTAACATGTGGAGATTACTATGTTGGTAAGACTGAACGTAAGTTAAAACAAAGGGTCTACGAACACATTAGAGATATAAATACAAGGAACGTGAATAACGCACTTTATAGGCATACTGAAGTATGTGAGAAAACAAATATAAAATTTTGGGTGTTGGAAGAGGTTAAAAGAAATGAGAGGGGAGGTGATTGGGAGTCATTTCTTGAGTTTAGGGAAATGATATGGCAGCTACGGTGGACAGCTGTGGCCCGCACGGAATGAATGATCACCTCTCCATTAAGCCTGCACTCAAATTGTTACATAACAATCCAAAACTTATTAATTAACATGTTTGAAAATACATTCTGTCATCTAGGAATGTATTTTATGGGTATGATCAGGGTATATTTTTTAGAATTAAAAACACAAAACAAAAACACCAAATACATAAAACAGTAAGTCAGTTGTTTTTGGAATGATAGAGTACTATCTGTTTTGACATATGTTTACATTATTAGGGTTGTCCTATATATACATTTGTTTTTACCAGTTTTTAGATTACTCAACATAAATGTATATAGCAATATATTAATTTATTTATGTATCATGTATAATTATAAATTTATCTATGTATTTATATACATTTTTTAACAATGTTTTATTACATTCAGTAGGCACAATATCATTCTTTGTATTTATTCATTTTATATATATAATGAACAGTATTATTTCATATTCTTTACATTTTTTACATTTTGTATTTCTGACGCTTTGCTTTGACATATAGTGAAATGGAATCAAGTGTTATCAATTAATTAATTATTCCATTTTATAACTAATTAGATTGGTATTTAAGGGTAGTTCAATTTTGAAAAAGATGGATTCTGATGAAGTCTTATTGATGAAAGCGCGCTCAATCCTACTGTGCTTGGTTGCTGTTTGTCTAATAAATTTGTTTTTTATCTGAGGAATATACGTTTTGTTGTGTCACGATACATACAAAGGAGGAGACCCTTTATGGTACATGCTAGCGGAGGTGTTTATGTTGTTGGTGTTTTTCTTGACGTGGAGAAGAAATGTAAACTAGTTCCTCACTCCTTCTTATATACATTATGTCCCTCTGCAACACATAAGGCGAGTAGAGCTGAGAAGCTGAACACAAAGGAGAATAAAGTTAACCTCCTGAAACAAAATAGAAGACCCAAGGTGCAGGAATGACTGTTCTACTTTTTTTTTGTTAAGTTTAAAGTGTAGTATCCCCTGAGGGATAGTGCCCCTAGTGTGGATCGAAAGTGGTAGAACTATAAGGAGGAAAGCTGAAACCGCAGGCCGCTGTATTTCAACATTGGTTCAGGAAGGCCATTACAAAACAATTCTGTCAAGTACTTCAAAACTTCTGGCTTTGTTGTTTTGGGGGACAAATGCCCATTGTAATACTCCACAGGAACAGCTATTTGGCCAAATATCACTTTCTAGTACCCAGCCTTCTTTCCTGAAAGGATGACCATCATCTCTGACTTTGGAGGCCTTCTGCAGTGTGCAACTGCTAGGAAGTCTCCAGAGCAGTAATGATTAGATGTCCTGGGAGACTGCAGTAAGAAGATGGTTAAAAGAGCATACAAAAGACAGAGTTCTAAACCCAAAAGCATCAGACTGTTGCTATCACAATCCACACAACACTTGAAGGGGTAAATGATGGCTAAGGTTTTGTGGTACAATTGTTTGTAACAGAACCATTGAGACTGGCACATGCAGCATCAAACCCTTGGCAGAGTGGCTTTTCAGTGAGTAGCTTACTGCCCGATAACGAAAGACAAATCCATCAGCAATCCACTCCAAAAAAGCTTGTTTGGATACTGTAAAGTCTTTCTTCTTACATTTAGCAAAAGAAATGGGCATCTTCTGAAACTCTTTTTGGGCAAGACATGAGTGGACAGATGCATGTCTAGGGTGTGAAGGAGCATCTCTTCCACATCTTTCACCCCTAAAACGAAAGAAAATAAATGAATGGAGTTATTTAACAATACAGAAACCACTTTTTGGAAAAAAGTATGGATTAAGACAAAATATGGTTCCATACAAAATAAAACCCAGAAGCTCCAGAGTTCATTGAGCAAAGGTAACTGTTATTGAGAAAAAAAGAGCTTGCAAAAGGCATACTTTAGTGCCATCAACTTGAAAATTCGCAAGGGGCATTCAGGACTATCAAAGTTAAATCACCCAAACATTAGAACTTGTCAAAGGACTGTCACGATACAGCAAGTACAGTTGTTAACTTTTAACATTAACAGTAGATGCTCAAAAAGATCGCTGTTGCAGCAGCCCAAGCTATACAAGGCATATCCCACAATGACCAGATGTCTGTCAGTCTTCCAAAACTTTAGGGCACCTTCCACACACCTGTACAACTGTTGCAGCTCGAGGATGAGCCTGTATAAAAACAGACTTGCAGGTGCCAAAAATCAGAACTTTATTGCCCCCAAAACAAGAAAGACTAGCCTCCTGCTAACAAATTATGTGATAGGAGAGAAGATGGATAGGGACCCCACACCCTTGGTCTTTTATGAGAAAAGAGGACGACTATTTTTTTGTCAATGCACTGTACCTTAAAGCTGACCATTGGCTGTCACTGGAGCCTCTCCTCTCTTCCATCAGATCTACTGGGCTTTCCTTATAACATTCAGACTTACCCTGACCAATGCTTGGGGCCAGTGAGGATGTTAGACTCTTCCCTGTGCAGTGTCACGTTGCTTTTGGAGGAGGTGCACCTTAAGCCCTAACTTCCATTTCTCTCTGCACAGTGCTCACCTGGTAACACCCCAAGAATAGGTCATGAAATGGGTGGAATGTGCTGAGCTGCTTCTGACTTCCACAAGTAGGCTGACATCAACAAGCTGCCCCACTCACCCTCAAGGAGCACTTAACACATTTCCCCATCCTCCACCAGGGAAACCAAACTGCACTGAGTGCCTTATGCAAGCATGCACCTACCTCCTCCTCGCTCAGGATGACTGTTGCCCCTGCCAGCGCCTCAGATGCTTGAGCCACTAATCGAACCCAGGACACCTCAATTATAGTCAGGTCTTTATCCCACTACACCCAGGACACCTCAATTATAGTCAGGTCTTTATCCCACTACACCCAGGACACCTCAGTTATAGTCAGGGCTTTATCCCTCTATGCCATGGTGTTGGAAAGACTATTTTTCATCATCAAAATCTGCCTAATGTTTTTTGTTCCTTAAGTGTTGAGCAAAGAAGAAAGTAACATCATTTTGAAGTTTGTTCTCTAATTCAGTCTGGGAGGGGAATAGACCCATGTATCACCATATGACTGGCTTGCAATATAATTGGGAAGTGGGGTAAACTGAGTTGCAGTTTACTAATGAAGATGGAGAGTAAGGAGGGAGGCAATGCCTGTCCCTTGGGGCACAACTTTCATGATAGGACATACAAAACATATTTTTTTAAACATCTTTATTGAATCATCACTTGTGACTTAGGCAAATTTACATTTATACAAAAGTAATCAAGTTGTATTAAATTAACATTAAACATACTTCACATATATTGCTATATGTATCATACAACTTAAGCAACATTACATAAATTATTCAATTTTTTTTAAGAAATATCTTGATTGACTGCGGTGGTGGTGCTGCAATAGCGTTGTCGCCTCACAGTAAGACGCTGTCCTGTTCGATTCTCAGCTAGAGCGTCTTCTGTGTGGAGACATGCGTGAATGGGCGTACCTTCATTGAATGTTGTGTGTCAGGGCCGGCAAATCGTCACGTAAAAATCTACTGCCAATCATTAGCGGACCGGAGTTCCGCTGTGGCGACCCCTAACCGGGAAAAGCCGAAAGAGAAGACTAGGAAATATCTTGATTAAACCATCACTTACAACATAAGCAAACATACATTTATATAAATGAAAACGAACCACACCGGCACAATCCTAGTTGCAAGTATTTTATATCACAAACCATACTGACACTCCCAGCTGCAAACATTATACATCACTTATAATCTACCCAAACATTTTCAAACATTACATAATTCATTTAAGTCCTGTCTTCTTTTAAACCTCATTCCTCCCCTGTATGTGTTATTCCCACAATTCCCATTTTTTTCTATGTAGTTTGTTCCTACCCTTTTCTAAAGATCTCAGTTCTAGTTGTTTCATCTCTGTTACTACATTCACTAGTTCTAATATAGTTGGTTTAGATTTTGACTTTCATGTCCTAGTAATTGCTTTTTTGGCAGCCACCACAATTTAAACACAGCAAGGCCTAACCATGTCTATGCAATTCTGATTGTGTCATAGCTCAGAAAAATCATCTCCCTCGTCACACCAACCTGCCCACCCAGCATCTCCAACTCTGCATCCCACAGGGCATCCTTAAAGTCTGCCAACCCACCACACTCCCAGTAAGTATGCTCCTAAGTATCTCTTTCTTCCCCGTCACACCGCCAACATTTACCGTCTACCTTAAGAAAAATTCTTTGGCATCTACTTGGGGTATAAAGATATCTAGGAAAACATTTCTAAGCAGAAATTATATGTATTCTAGATTTTGTTTCATATTTGGGAGACATACATATATCGTCCCATTGTTAATTTGTGAATTGCTTACCCAATCTCTTCCCAATCCTAACCTCCTCTGACTGATTCTTAGTTGTCATGCAATATTTTATATCTACTAATTGTTCACTTTTAATAACAGCTTCTGTTCTAGATTCTACTAAAAACTCTACTAGTGCTGATCTTTTGTTTAGGACCCTCCCTATTTCTTTCTCTTGGCCAATACTCTAATCTCAAACCTTGATAGGGAAAGGCAATCTCTAACCTGCAGTCCAAATAAATTCTTGGCCTCTTCCCATTCTATTAACTTTTCCTCTGTAGTTATTTGCTCCCAATACCTTGTTTCCTTTGCCAGTTGTCTCTGATAAATTTCACCCCCCTTACCTATACCTATATCCCCAATTGCAGTCATCCCTATCAGCATAATCTCCTTTCTCCGTTCCTGTGTTGGCTTAGTTCTTAGGGACTTAGTTCTGCTACTTTATGGATATAATATTCTGCATGATTATTGTTATTCTTCTTATAGGTCTGCATTCAAAATCCCAGTCTCTCCTTGTTTCTTGAGCTTCCCTCGTGTTTCATCATCTCCAATTTCCACTTTGGATTATAGTTTTCTGCTTGTACTACGTACAGGAGCCTTAACGGTGTAGCTCTGAAATACCTCTTCAAATTGGGTAATCCCAATCTGCCCTGTTCTACTAGAAGAATCATCTTATCCCACTTTACTCTTGCAGTCTTCCTCTCCCAAATAAAGTCCTTCGGCTTTTTATTAATTGCTATCCACATCATCTCTTCTGGTTGACAAAAACATGCCTGACCTGTGTACAAGACTAAAGGGACTAAACATTATGACTGCTTGTATCTTACTATCCATATCCACATAAAAAGTTTCCATTTTCTCAGTTCTTATATTATCTTTTGTTTAGTCTCCTTCCACATATCCTTAGCTGACACCAGAATCATTTTTAATCCATACTCCTAAACACTTCATTTTATCATGTCCCCATAAGTACAGATGTTGTTGAACCAATTTGTGTGTGGGTACATAATTTACCAATACTGCCTTTGTTTCAGCTTCATTAATTTTGTAAACCGAAAAGATCTGAAGTTGTCTCAAAATGTTCCACAACACTGTAATGTCTTTCTCTGGTTTTGTCAGGTATAAAATAATATCTGCAAAAAGAACAAAGCTTTTCTTGACTACCACACCAATTATATCCTTGGATTTCTGAATCTCTTATTTTCTTTGCCAGTGGTTCTAAATACAATGCAAATAAAGGGGAAAGAGGACACCCCTGCCTGATTCCTCTCCTCAAGCAGGAATTATCAGAGGGGACCCCCACCTTCTTTAAATTTTCACTTCCGATCCCTCATATATCCTAATCAACCTTATAAATGCTTTCTCTGCATCAAGACCCACCAACAGCACTGGTATTTTCTTACAGTCTGCTTCCCTCTGGGTCATCAATGTTCTGCTAATGTTGTTGAAGGTTTGCCTCCCCTCTACAAAACCACACTGATCCATATTTGTCAGTTTTGGCATTCTTTTAGTCATTATAGACATTAACCCTTTATAATCGTGGTTTAGTATTGAAATGGGCCTGTATAAAGCTGGATCTGATGGATCTTTATCCTCTTTAGGTATTGAGATGGGCCTGTACAAAGCTGGATCTGATGGATCTTTACCCTCTTTAGGTATTGAGATGGGCCTGTATAAAGCTGGATCTGATGGATCTTTACCCTCTTTAGGTATTGAGATGGGCCTGTATAAAGTTGGATTTGATGGATCTTTACCCTCTTTAGGTATTACAGCTACCATCACTTCAGGATGTTGGTACTTCTCCTTTAAAATACTGTTAAAACCTTCCAGATCTTTATCACTTTCTTCTTTCCTAGCTTCTAAACTTCCACAGGAATACCATCTATTCCTGGGGACTTTCCTGTAGATTGAGGCTACACCAAATCTTGACCATGAAGGTGCTGCTGCTGGTAAGGAAGTTTTGAAACCATGCTAAGTTCTTGGGAATAATTTCAATTTCATTAATTTGACTGAAAAGAATGAAATAAAATGTTATCAGCAAGTACCCAGAGGGATGTGATGGTGCTCCTACCGGACCAGAAGTCATGTTTTATGGCAAGGTGGTGAGATTACTGCATGTAGAAGGAAGACTGTTTTACATTAGCACTTCTTACAAATAAGTACTACGTCCCAATTCCACTAAAGACAACCGTTCAAAAACAGCAGCCAAGTCAATGATGAGATCAAACAGACTAGCAAGGCACAACAGGGTCAGATCAAGTTTACAAACAGCATGAAAGATTGTTAAATGGAAAAATAAAGGTTTATTTAAATGTATGTGTGTGTGTATGGGGGGGGTTGTGAGGTGCAGAGTATCTACTAACCAGAGTGACAGAACGCAGTTCACTGAAAAGCATTAAGGCGACAAGCTATTAATGAGCTGCTCACTATAAAGGTAGGTTTACTCCATCAGTCTCTGTGCATCGACTGGGCAAGAGACAATACTGTGCTCCTTTGTTCAGCCCTGAAGACAGGCACACAGCCTGCTTAAGGTCTGGCAAAGGAATGAAAGACTGCTGCTGATATACAGATTGCCAACTCCTAGGGAGATCAGTGATCACGGATGATGTCACTGACAGCTGATGGTATCCAAATCCCTGCACTTCAGCTCTCACAGTAAAGCATATGAATGGAAGCAGGTCTGTGCTTCCCAAACTGTCATCAAAATCGTGGTGAAAAGGAAGAAAAAATGAAGACACTTTCCACCCACGCCTTAAGACTGCACTATGTCCCATATCAGTCATAAAAGTACACATCTGAAGTAGTAGTAAAAGACCTGACCTGAATGAGAACTGCTTCAGGATCCTGGACTGTACCACGAAGCCCCGGCAGAGGGGAGAAGACTACTGCAACACCAAGGTCCAGTCCCACAGCTATAGCCAAGCCCTTCTGCTTTTCAGCTGCAATGTAAGCAGATAGCTGCCTGCTATATGCCTTCAGGGCAGCATGAGAGAACTTGTAGAGTGGGGTCAGACTGTAGAGAGTCCACCTTTTCCGAAGCAGCAAAGCAATCTTCTCAGGGTCCACATTCTCCTACAAGGACAGAGAGAGAAAGAGACTATAATCAGTCATCAGCTGAAACTGCCATTCAGAAACTGTACAATGTAGTCTTACACTTATTTATTTACATTTGTTGACCGGGAGAGTCCGACTGGACACAGGTCCGTTTTCAGCGAAGGCCCAGGAAGAAAATCTCCACATTAAGTATTATTTGCATTATACAGTTAAAAAAACATAGCATTTAAATATAGACATTAGTCCAGCTAAGGACGCAAGACAAGAATAAAACATAGATGTAAAACAGCTGTAGAACATAGTACAATTTTAAAATATGTTGACATATACTAAACATGGTTACAAATGTAGTTGAGATTCATCAGTGAACAACTGATACAATCTATTTTTGAGGTACATAACCATTAACAGTTGTTGCTACAAGAAGTTAGTATTATGTGGTAGGTAGTTGGGAACATGAGCAGCCAAGCTTGCTAAGAGTAGGTTGTTGATAGGGGGCCGAGAGAGGTAGTGGGTGGGTGGAGTGGATGGTATTGAGGGGGGGGGGGGTGTGCAAGGGCATAGCTGGCAAGTTTTTAAGTGTGATTTTAGTAAGGATTTGAAGTGGGTGCAAGACGTTACAGAGGTAATTGAGGATGGGAGGGAGTTCCAGAGCTTGGCTATAGTGCAGGAGAATAATGCTTCTCCAGCAGGGTTAATGGCTCTTGTGACCTGTAGGAGGTTTTTGTGGCTGGATCTTAGTGGTCTTGTGGTTATGTAGGGTTGGAGTAGATTCTGTAGGGATGGGACTTTTACTGGTTGGTTTATTAGTTTGTGGGTGAGTGTGAGCTGGTACCATTGAAGGAGTTGGGGGAGCTCTAGCCAGCCCAGTTCTGCTAGAGAGAGAGAGTGGTGAGTACGGTAGGAAGCCTCTGTGGCAAATTTGGCGATTTTGTTGTAGCAATTTTCAAGCTTATTTAGGTCGAATTATCTAAGGTTAGTAAATATTGGAGAGTAGGGTAGAGATAAGATAAGAATTTGCTACTGAAATTTTAGCTGTTTTGGTAAGTAGTTGCCGATTCCCATATATGCTCCTAGTCTTTTGCGCACTTTTTAATGGTCCTGGAAATTCGAATGTCAAAGTTCAGTTTATTGTCTATTTCTACTCCTAGTAATTTGGTGTGTTCTGTAGGATGGATGGTGGTGTTGTCTTTTGCTGTGATGTGTGATGTTAAAGTGAGAGCTGTCAAGGGTAAGTTTGATGGGTGGGAAGATTAGTAATTTTGTTTTGTTTGGGTTGAGTATTAGTTGGGCATCGGATAACCAAGTTTCAACAGAAGAAAATGCTTCCTGTGTGACTTTTTGCAGTTCGGGTAGGGAGTGGGCTGTGCAGATGATGGTTGAGTCATCTGCGTATTGTATGAGCGTGCCATGTGTAAAAATGCATCATTATATCATAGCCCCACCCACCACCACAGAACGGATATTATTTTTTTCCTTGCAAGGTGACGCAATAACCTTATTTGCTTACTCTTTGCGTATTTTAGATTAGGACAACTTTTGGGGTGGGAGGGCAAAGTCCTTACACCTGAGCAAATTTGTTTTCAGCAAGTTATACATGAAAGTCTTAACAAGTGCTGTGCTGGTTGCTTCATTGATTTCTGACCAAAGATGACGTTAGATAACACTTTTCACTACAGTGTAGGTTTCTTTATAAAACCAGTCATAGAAGACCATTTCAAAAGTCTTGACAGATCAAATATAGAAGCTGTTCCATTACAGATATGTACAAGATGTGCTGGCAAACATTCAGCGCTTTTCACAAAGATCTAGACTTGAAAAGTGCAATGTGCTAAAGTCCCTTATTGTTTCACAATTAGTAAACCTTGACGTGTGCCTGCATAAAACAAGAGCTAAAATTTACTTTTTATACTTTTGAGAACAGCACGATGGCCTGCAATAAACTGCTGCAATTTGTGCAATCATGGTGACCAAAGGGTTCAGAATAAGCAATGTGGATCTTCCTAAAAACACACAAACCAATTGCTATATTGTTCTTACAAGGATGCACAGAATACATCTCATAGTGATTATTTCGCCGGGCAGTCAAAAACCTACAAATGAATCTTTGCCACTTGTTTGTCACGATAAAGAAAATTATACCTCAATACAATGGGTAGCAATACCCTTTTTATCCACAGTAAAGTTTTGTACTCTGTTAAGAAAGGTGCTTGATGACATGAGAAGCCACGTACGAAGACTGGAAACTGCTCACTCTTTTGCAGTTTCTGTAAGACATTGCGGTTCTCATAGCCAGATTACAAAATGTAATAGGTTACAGAGCACAGAGGCATTTTTTTGTTTGACGACATAGCAGGGTCCTTTGGATTAGGCTTTAAACCAAACCAACATCTGCGCGAGTTGGTGACCGCTCAAGTGGATGTCAAAGATCCCAAGGCAGCTATCAAGATTAGAGTAAATGCCCTGATGCCCAAGCCTAAAATTTCCCTTAGTTTCAATATCACTTCAGGTCTCCTAAGAGAGGCCATTAGCCTAGTGCGACTTACCCTGTCAACAACAGATACAATAAAAAGGAAAACTTCATATTTTATATCACCCACATGTAGTTTAGTGCACACAACGTTTTCAGTGCCTTTCCTTTTCTTGGTTTTCATTTTTCCCTTGCTATAAATTTTGAGGCTCTTACCATCCTTTTCCTATTTAAATACTGCATTATTTCAGAAAAGTGCCACATACACAGGCTATCCATACGACATTTTGTAAATTTCTGCTGGCCTTCACCCAGAGTTGTACATCTTGAGACAAATGTCAGCCTGTACATTTTTTGTTCTTTTTTGCAAATGAGCCCTGTGGTGACCCTATCCACATAAGGAATAGCTGGATATGTACCAAAAATAATTTGAGACTTTACTTTCAAGATGGCAACAAGTTGATTGGAGCTCTCCATTTACTAAAACCGAGAAAATGTTTAAAAAGCCAGTCAAAGTTATCAGTCTGGGTAAAATGTATTTACTGGCTAGCAATTACACTACCTAGGTGCCAGAAAATACATTCTGAGAAAGTAAGTGAAAATTAACCAGAAAAGAAAAAGCACTGGCTAAGAAGAACCTTTTCAGGTGTTCCTCAGAAGCAGTTCAAGTTTCAGCTTTAGTGCAGGAAATGGCTTCCAGCAATTTAGACAGAAAAATAAAAAACCCAAATCAAATAACGCAGAGGTGTTTAACACAAGTGTGACAGAAGAGGAAAAACTCAAATGACAAAAGACTGTAAAAAAAAATAGAAGCTTTAAGCAGCTATTCAACAGATGCCACTAATTCTGGGACATCACTCACCACCTTGGCAAAGCATTGACTGCCATCTACTTTGTACTAGGGGCTCTCACTGGAATCCCTAAACAGCCCATTACACCACAGTGTTTTACAAACTATAAAATGTATATCATGGAGGATGGGTGTATGTCAGCTTGCTGAAAAGCACTATACTAAAAGCCAATGCTGAAATATTAAAAATATAAAATCAAAATACCTGCTTCTCTACATATGTAGAGAGCTAGACTTGACACCCCCCCCCCTTGAAGGACCAATGTTAGTGCTCGTCTCAGAGTTTTACTTACAGGAAAGTAAAACTGTTTAACTAGCTGTGTATTGGCAGTGTACGTATGTAGTTTTTGCATGCTATTTTTAGGTATTTAGGAGTTCAACATTTTAACATTTCAAAAACACCACCAACGTGGCCTCAGGAGAACACTGGTCAAATACTAAAACATTATTAGCGTCAAACTCGTTTATTATGCTTTCATCCACAGACTTCTTCAGAATACCATACATTTGCAACCCTACTTTTATAACACAACACATTAGTACATTCATTACTTAACATCAATTTAAAAACGTACAGTTGTGTACACTTACCATAAATGTAGATGTTAGAGTGTATTCACTGTTGCAGTCATCACATTTGGGTTATCTGCTTGCAATAGCCCTCAGTCGGCCTGATTAACAAAGTCTTGGGTCCTGCGTCGGTTGCTCTCTCTTCTTCCATGACGTCAGGCCTTCAGAAGTATAAAACATGCAGCTGACGCCATTACATCAGTTTTTCTTGCCCCAGATGTCAGGTGCCCCCCTAATGGGAAGCAATTAAATCTATACCTCCAACAAAAAAGCAAATGCACCAAAAAGCTTTTAAGCATAGTAAAGGAGAGAAGAGGTATAGCCAAAAGAAGTCAGGGGGCTGGAGAGAGGGTAACCAGGACTGCAACAGTGAACACACTCTAACATCTACCTTTATGGTAAGTGTACACAACTGTACTATGTTCTTCGTGTTTCACTGTTGCAGTCATCACATTTGGGTAGATTTCCAAAGCTAAGGATGGGAGGAGGAAATTAGCATTAGGGCCAGCTATAAGTCCCTGCAAGACTGCAGTGGCAAGGCCAGCTCTGGGTTTAGAGAAAATTGGTAAATGGTAATGCTTGGTGAAAGTACGTACAGAACTCCAGGTAGCAGCTTCTAGGATGTCCCTGGTAGGTACGCCTCTGAGAAAGGCTGTAGAGGTAGATGCAGCCCTGGTTGAATGGGGTCTGATCCCCTGTGGGATAGGTTTTCCATGGTGTTTATAGCAGAAATGAATGCAATGGCCTATCCATTTAGAAAAGGTTTGCTTTGAAATAGCCTTTCCCTCTGCCCCTGCAGCAAATGCCACCAGCAGTTGCTCAGATTTCCTTTGAGGTTTAGTCCTGTCCAAGTAGGATCTAAGTTGTCTGTGCACATCTAAGGAGTGCAATATCCATTCCTCTTTGTTCTGTGGATTAGGAAAGAAGGTTAGCAAATGAATGGACTGATTAAGGGACACACTGGATACCACCTTGGGCATGAAAGAGGGAATGGTCCTGAGGGAAACCCTGTCCGCATAAAAGATGATGAAAGGTTCCACTGCCATAAGAGCCTGTAATTCAGATATCCTTCTAGCTAAAGTAATTGCTAAACGGAAAGCTGTTTTCCAAGAAATGAATTTGAAATTTGCAGTAGCAGCTAGCTCGAAAGGAGGAAGGGTGAGTTTCTCCAATACAAAGTTAAGGTCCCGGGTTGGAGTTGGAGCTCTCCTGGGTGGCCTTAAATTTTTTGCCCCTCTAAGGAGCTGCTTGAGCAGTGGATGAGAGACGAGGGGAGGTTCTGTGTTATAATGAGCTGAAATGGCTGAGGTGTGAATTTTTATTGAGGAAAAACACAGGCCCTTGTGAAGCATCTCAATTAAGTATTGTAAAATCGGAGGTAAATTGGGCACTGCTGTGCTCATCCCTTGCAAATGGTTCCAGGCACAGAATCTTTTCCATTTTTCAGCATAAGATTTTCTAGTACTAGGCCGTCCTTGCCTCTAAAATGATATCCATCACTGGTTTACTGAGGGATGGTAAAGGAGAGCTTAGGTAATTAACCAGGCTGCTAGGTTCAGTGTTTGAAGCTGAGGGTGCAGAATCTAGTTCTCCTGTTGAGATAGCAGGGTAGGAGTCTGAGGCAGGTGCCAAGGGGCCAACAGTGACACACTGCGCAAGAGGGGATACCACTGTTGGCGTGGCCAGTCTGGTGCAATCAAAATTGTCCTTGGTTTGTCTTTCTTGATCTTTAGTAGTACCTTGGAGAGCAGAGGCAGAGGAGGAAAGGCATAAACTGATGTTTTTTTCCAGCTGAAGGACAGAGCATCCACTTTCCAAGCTTGTCTGTGGGGATTCCTTGTGCAAAAGTTGTCCGATTGATAGTTCTAGTGGGAGGCAAACAGGTCTATATCTGGGCTCCCTCATTTACTTGTCAACATATTGAAAATCCTTGGGTCCAGTTTCCACTCGTGTGGGTCCATGAGGTTTCTGCTTAGTTCGTCTGCCAGTGTATTTAGTTTCCTTGGCAGGAACTGAGCTTGTAGATGCACTTGGTAGCTCAAGGCTGTGTTCCACAATGCCATGGCTAGTCTGCAGAGAGGGTAAGAATGCATACTCCCCTGCTTGTTTATGTACCACATAACAGTGGTGTTGTCCGTCTTTACTATTAATTGTCCTGGAAGAATGTGGTCCTTGAAGGCTGTCACAGCATTCTGTACAGTGAACATTTGTTTTTGATTGATATGCAGGTGCATTTGCCTTGGGTTCCATTTGCCCTGAATGCACTTCCCTACCAGGTGAGCCCCACATGCATAGTCTGATGCGTCTGTTAGGGTTTGGGCGGCAGGGGGTAGAGTGAATGGTAATCCCTTGTTTTGGTGGCAGGCCTCTTCCCACCAAAGGAACTCTAGGCATAGGCAAGGTATGATTGGAATCATTGCTTCTAGATCCTGAGAATGTTGACACCATAGGCTTTTTAGATACCATTGTATTTTCCTCATATGCAGCCTTGCATATGGAATTAGAAGAATGCAGGAGGCCATGAACTCCAAGGCTTGTAGTATTTGCCTTGCAGATATAGTATGGTTTTTGTGGCCACTTGTTTGAAAGTAGGTAGTCAAATGAATTTCTTTCTCTAGCATGAGGAAAGCCATCTGGGAAGTTGTATTCTTTCTCTAGCATGAGGAAAGCCATCTGAGAAGTATTCAAGCTTGCTCCCAGGAATATAATTTGTTGACAGGGTACCAGGTGTGATTTCTTTTCGTTTATGGTGTACCCCAGACAAGTTAGCACCCTTTGTACAAAGGCCAGATGTTTCAAAAGTATGTATATGGAATAGAGCCCTCAGCATCAGAATCCTCATAGGTAGAGAAGGGTAAATTTTGGTCATCAGAGGAAACAAATTTCAGAATCCTTGTCAGAAGTATCATAAGCAAACTCAGTGCTAGGTCTCAGAGGGGGAAGGTTGGCTTCCCCTGATTAAAGTAATAAGGTCTTCAGCCATTCTTATTTGTTTTTTAGCCATAGAGGCCTGACCATGCGGTCTGGGCGTCAGTTTTCTAGGCATGGTTCGAGCTTTAGGCCTTGAAGAAGAAGACTGCGTCGGTTTAATATGCAAGTCAGTAGGCCTGAATACACCCTCAGAAGTCGGTACCTGCACAGCGGCTCCGGACCCTTCCAAGGTAGAGATATCCGCAGGTTCCGCAGTTGAAGCATCTCGCGGCATACCGGACTCCGAATGGATCTCAGTACAAGTCTGCGAATCTGAAGTAGCGGGTATCAGGGACTGCGAAAGCACCTCACTGAGAACTTGTGACTGGCTTAGGAGAAGCATCGGCAGCAGTTTTGGACATAGGCGGCCTGTCTCTGTCTTTATCTTTGTGCTTTTTCGAAATGTCGGAAGTCGGATGGCTTACCGAAGACAAATCAGGATAAAGTACAGTTTTGTACCTACCATAAATGTAGATGTTCGAAGATCCACATTGCTGCAGTCCTTACACTTGGGTACTCCGCTGTCCTCGGTTGGCCCGAATATCAAAGTATAAGGCTGATGTCGGTCAAGGCGCATTAGACTGACATCAGGGCGTCAGGGTACAAATGCGCATGACCGACGTCATATCCTCAGTCTTGTCTTGCCCCAGATGTCAGAAGACCCTAAAAAGAAAGGTCAAAACCCATAGACAACAACTAAACAACCAACCAGCCTAACACCAAAAATATGTACAATATATACAATATATACACTATACCTCAGATGGATAACCCAACCCACACAACCACCTCAAACTACAGAGGGGAAGGAGGGAGGGTAAATTGGACTGCAGCAATGTGGATCTTGAACATCTACATTTATGGTAGGTACAAAACTGTACTATGTTCTTCATCTCACATTGCTGCAGTCCTAACACTTGGGTAGAATCCCAAAGCAGAGGTAAGGGAGGATGGCTAAACTATAATGAAGCAGGAGCTGCCAAAATGCCCTGCAACACAGCAGTGGCAAAACCAGCCCTGGATTTAGAATACAGAGGAAGGTGGTAATGCCTAGAGAAGGTATGCACTGAACTCCAAGTGGCTGCCTCCAAAATATCCTTAGTAGCCACCCCCTCAAAAAGCTGTTGAAGTGGCAGTAGCCCTAGTGGAATGAGGCCTAATCCCAGCTGGAATCTCTTTGCCATGATGGGAATAACAGAAAGCAATGCAAAATCCAATCCACTTAGAAATAGTTTGTTTTGACACGGGCTTGCCCTGAGAGCACAAAGCAAAAGAAACTAATAACTGCTGAGATTGTCTGAACCCTTTAGTTCTGTCCAAATAATATCGCAACTGCCTGTGTACATCTAAAGTGTGCAAAATCTTTTCCCCTTTAGTTTGGGGATTTGCATAAAAAGTAGGCAAATGAATAGTTTGGTTTAAAGCCACACTAGAAACAACTTTAGGCATAAAGGAAGGATTAGTACGTAAAGATACCCTATCCTTATGGAAAATTATGAAAGGCTCAACTGCCATAAGGGCCTGCAATTCAGAAACCCTTCTTGCAGAGGTAATGGCCAACAAAAAAGCAGTCTTCCATGACAAATATTTCAACTCAGCAGTAGCTGCAGGCTCAAAAGGTTGTAGAGTGAGCTTCTCCAACACAAAATTGAGATCCCAAGCAGGAGTAGGAGCCCCATTCGGGGTCTTATATTCTTTGCCCCTCTAAGAAATTGCTTGAACAAAGGATGAGAAAACAATGGTGGGTCACAGTCGTAGTGAGCTGAAATTGCTGCAGCATGAATCTTAATAGAAGAGAAGGACAAACCTTTGTCCAATAACTCAGTAAGATATTGAAGAGCCACACTTAAATCAGGCTCAGAAACATCCAAATCCTTAGCTGCACTCCAAAATAAAAATCTCTTCCATTTATCTGCACACTTTCCTTGTACTAGGCCTTCTAGCTTCCAAAATCACATTCAAAACTTGTTGTGGAAGTTGAGACCCTCTATGGTTTAAAACAGAATATGCCATGCCGTTAGGTGAAGAGAGTGAAGTTTGACATTGAGCAAATGACTGTCCTCCTGGGACAACAGATGTGGAATCAAAGGCAAAGGCCATGGAGGCTTCCGTACTAGACTTCTCAGTAATGGGTACCAGTGCTGTCGAGGCCAATCTGGAGCTATCAAAATCATCCTTGGCTTGTCCTGTCTGACCTTCAGAAGTACCTTTGGGAGGAGAGGCAGAGGTGGAAAGGCATACACATGAAGATTTTTCCAACTGAAAGAAAGAGCATCCACTTTCCAAGCTGTGGGATGAAACCTTTGTGCAAAACTTTGGCAGCTGGTGGTTTAGTGGAGAAGCGAACAGATCTATGTCTGGAGTTCCCCAGGACACTGTCAATTTCTGAAATACATGAAGATCCAGTTTCCACTGTGGGGATCCATGATTTGTCTGCTTAACACATCTGCTAAGGAGTTCTGTGCTCCGGCAGAAACCTTGCCTGAAGACTTAGTTGTAAACTGAGAGCAGTCTCCCACAAAATCATTGCTTGCCTGCATAGAGGATAAGAATGTGTTCCCCTTGCTTGTTGATGTACCACATGACAGTTGTGTTGTCTGTTAGAATCAACACCTGCCCTGGAAGAAGTAAATCCTTGAAAGCTATTAATGCAAACTGGACTGCTAACATCTCCTTCAAGTTGATATGTAGATGCTGTAGTCTGACAGGCCACTTGTCTTGTATCCACTTTCCGTTTAGATGAGCTCCCCAAGCTTTGTCTGAGGCATCTGTCGTTAAAATTTGACTTGCCTCTGGCGGGTCACAGAGAGTCCCTTGTTTAGGTGACATTCCTGAGCCCACCACAAAATTCCTTTTGAATGCAAGGTATTATTTGAATGACAGTGTCCAGATGCTGGCAGTGCTGTGTCCATACATTTGAGATACCATTGCAACTTCCTCATATGCAGTTTGGCATTGGGAAGCACCAGAATACAAGATGCCATGAACCCTAAGGCTTGAAGGACTGTCCTTGCAGTCAGCCCGGACTGAAGAGATAGATGATGGAAGTAAAGGGAAAGATTCTTTTGTTTGTCCGGGGTTAGAAAGGCCATCTGGGATGCTGTATTCAGTCTTACACCCAGAAAGCACATGTCTTGAAAGGGTACTAGACTGGACTTTATTTCGTTCACAGAATACCCCAGGCATCTTAGCACTGCTATCACATATTCCAAATGACGAAGAAGCTCGTCCCTTCCTTGAGCCAGAATTAGGCAATCGTCCAAACAAGGATAGATTTGTATTCCTTTTAGCCTGAAGAAAGCTATCACTGGAGCCAGAACTTTCGTAAATACTCTGGGCGCAGTAGATAAGCCAAAGGGCAATGCAGAGAACTGATAGTGAGAAGTCCCAGTCCGAAAACGCAGATACTTCCTGCAACTTAGCCTGATAGGAACATGAAGGTAAGCCTCCTTGAGATCCAAAGTTACCATCCAGTGATCCTTGCCCAGTAGAGGTAAAAGCTGTTGTAACGTCAACATTTTGAACTTGGGAATGTCCAGATAAGTGTTGAGGATAGATAAATCCAAAATTGGTCTCCACGTGTTCCCCTTTTTTGGCACAAGGAACAGGCGAGAATAAAATCCTAGGCCCTTTTCTGACATAGGAACCGGCTGTATGGCCCCTATTTGGAGTAACAGAGAAATTTGCTTGTGAGCCTCTATTCTTTGTTGAGGAGGAATGTCTGGCATGCCTTTGAAAGGAGGCAAGGTATGGAAATAAAACCTGTAACCGTGATGTATGATATCCAGTACCCATCTGTCTTGGGTAATCAAACTCCAATTGTCTTTGAAAAGTGCCAACCTTCCTCCCAAAGGTGCTGCCAGGCGAGAAGGTTCTGGCAGCTGAAAAGGTAGGTCATTGGGTCTGTTTACGAAAGGACTGACCCCTGCCCTCACCCGAAGACTGTGCAGGAGAACTCCCTGTCCTAGGCCTGAAAGAGCCCTGACCTCTGCCCCTGCCACGTCTAGATCTACCCCTAGACTGGGAATCATAAGAAGGATACGTCCACCCTTTAGTAGGCCAATTTCTACTAAATTTTGGAGGCTGAACCTGCAAAAAATCTTTAACAGTCTGCATAGACTTAGCCTTGTCTTCCATTTTCTTTAAAACTGCCTCAACAGGAGAACCAAACAAGACATCAGATTGCAAAGGGGCATCCAAAATCCTAGTTTTAACATGGTCAGATAAATTTTGATCCCTCAGCCAGGCATGCCTGCGAAGAACTGACCCAGTGGCAGCCACCCTAGAGGAGGCCTGTACAGCATCAAAACCACATTGCAAAGAATGCTTACCCACCTGTTCAGAAACATGCACTAAATCTTGTAACTCTTTACAATCAATACCTTCCGCCAGAGCATCAACCTTAGATTTCAACTGTGAAAGAAGATAATTTTGATATTTCAACATGTGAAACTGGCAATTCAAAGCTCTCATGGCTAGAGTGGAAGAAGTATAAACTTTCTTTCCCCATCTATCCAAGGCCCTGGCCTCTTTATCTGCAGGAACCGGATTCTTGACAACAGAAGCCTTAACACCCTTAGGCCCCTGGCTAATAGTTTCTGGGTCTGCCCTAGGACTCTTAAAAAGATACTTATGAGCTTCAGGCACCCTGTAATACCTATCTGGTTTAACAGGAGCAGGAGGCAAAGAATCAGGATTAAGAGAAGCCTCTGCAAACACATCTTCCACCACATTCAGAACAGGAGGTATAGCTAAAGGCCTATGCTGGGGTAAAACAAAATTCCCTAAGCCTTTTCCTGGAATCAGAGAAATCCTGACCTTCCCATTTAAAATGCTCTCTCATGGAGTGAAGGGTCTCTGAAAAGAAAAATCCTCAGGAGGAAAAGCCAAGGAGTAGAATCATCCACATCAGAATCAGAATAATGAGAATACTCCTGCAAGTCTTCAGCCGAAGACTCAGACACATCCAAGCCTGCTCATAATCCCCAACACAGGTTCCATCCTAGGCCTCTTATCAGGAGGGGCACAGAGCCTCTAATTAAAGTAATTAAATCTTCTGCCATTTTAAGCATGTGCTTCTTGGGCACAGAACCTGAAGAACTAGGAGTGACACCCACAGAAGCAAAACTAGACCTGCCTCTAGGAGAAGCCTTGGAAGCAGAAGAGAGGGCCTAGACACCTTAGGAAGGGAGGGAGTACAGTTATCTGAGAAGCCCCTACAGCCTGACCTGCCTCCTGGGAGGCCACATCCTGTAAAACAAAGTTTCTCCCTGGGACTCCAGAGAGGCCTCCGTCGGAACCACCGGTTCCACTGACGCCTCTAAAGAACCGGCGTCCGGTTCGGACGACTCCTCTAACCTAGGTTTAACTGCCTTGTCTTTGCGCTTCTTTGAGGAAGCGGGCCGGAGCATCCGGCGGCATATTGTAATTGCACCGCTTCCCAAAGACCAACCTGGCACAATCCAACCTTCGCTTTATAGTGTGTTTATTGAACCTAGCACAAAAGCGACACCCAACAACGTCGTGCTCAGGTCCCAAACAAGGTAAACACAAATTATGGTAATCCCTATGCGGTATCTGTTTCCCACAAGAAATACAGTTATCCACTTTTTCTGACATCGGGTAAACCACTGAGGCAAGAAAAACCAAAATATTCCCCAGCGGGTACTTAACCAACTCTGACTTCGGTCTGAAACTCCGTGAAAAATTTCAGAACGCCGAACGGCACTTGCAACACTGCTTCTGCATCGGACCATGCGGCAAAAAAGACTGAGGATATGACGTCGGTCATGCGCATTTGTACCCTGACGTTCTGATGTCAGTCAAATGCGCCTTGACCGACGTCAGCCTTATACTCTGATATTCGGGCCGACCGAGGGACAGCGGACTACCCAAGTGTTAGGACTGCAGCAATGTGAGATGAAGAACATCTGCTGAGACTGCCTGAACCCTTTAGTTCTGCTCAAATAATATCGCAACTGCCTGTGTACATCTAAAGCGTGCAAAATCTTTTCCCCTTTATTTTGGGGATTTGCATAAAAAGCAGGCAAATGAATAGTTTGGTTTAAAGCCACACTAGAAACCACTTTAGGCATAAAGGAAGGATTAGTACGCAAAGATACCCTATCCTTATGGAAAATTAAGAAAGGCTCAACTGCCATAAGGGCCTGTAATTCAGAAACCCTTCTTGCAGAGGTAATGGCCAACAAAAAAGCAGTCTTCCATGATAAATATTTCAACTCAGCAGTAGCTGCAGGCTCAAAAGGTTGTAGCGTGAGTTTCTCCAACACAAAATTGAGATCCCAAGCAGGAGTAGGAGCTCTACGTGGGGGTCTTATATTCTTTGCCCCTCTAAGAAATTGCTTGAACAAAGGATGAGAAAACAATGGTGGATCACAGTCATAGTGAGCAGAAATTGCTGCAGCATGAACCTTAATAGAAGAGAAGGACAAACCTTTGTCCAGTAACTCAGTAAGATATTGAAGAGCCACACTTAAATTAGGCTCAGAAACATCAAATTCCTTTGCTGTACTCCAAAATAAAAATCTCTTCCATTTATCTGCGTACACTTTCCTTGTACTAGGCCTTCTGGCTTCCAAAATAACATTCAAAACTTGCTGTGGAAGTTGAGACCCTCCAGGGTTCAAAACAGAATATGCCAGGCTGTTAGGTGAAGAGAGTGAAGTTTGACATTGAGTAAATGACTGTTCTCCTGAGACAGCAGGTGTGGAATCAAGGCAAAGCCCATGGTGGTTCTCGTTCCAGCCTTCTCTCTTATGGGTACCACTGCTGTCTAGCCCTATCCGGAGCTATTAAAATCATCTTTGGCTTGTCCTGTCTGACCTTTAGGAGTACCTTTGGGAGGAGAGGCAGAGGAGGAAAGGCATACACATGAAGATTGCTCCAGTTGAAAGAAAGAGCATCCACTTTCCAGGATGTGGGATGAAACCTTTTTGTGCAAAACTTTGGCAGCTGGTAGTTTAGTGGAGAAGCGAACAGATCTATGTCTGGAGTTCCCCATGACACTGTCAATTTCTGAAATACATGAGGATCCAATTTCCACTCGTGGGGATCCATAATTCGTCTGCTCAACACATCTGCTAAGGAGTTCTGTGCTCCCGGCAGAAACCTTGCCTGAAGATTTAGCTGTAAACTGAGAGCAGTCTCCCACAAAATCATTGCTTGCCTGCATAGAGGATAAGAATGTGTTCCCCCTTGCTTGTTGATGTACCACATGACAGTTGTGTTGTCTGTTACAATCAACACCTGCCCTGGAAGAAGTAAATCCTTGAAAGCTATTAATGCAAATTGGACTGCTAACATCTCCTTCAAGTTGATATGTAGATGTTGTAGTCTGGCAGGCCACTTGTCTTGTATCCACTTTCCATTTAGATGAGCTCCCCAAGCTTTGTCTGAGGCATCTGTCGTTAGAATCTGACTCGCCTCTGGCCGGGTCACAGAGAGTCCCTTGTTTAGGTGACATTCCTGAGCCCACCACAAAAATTCCTTTTGAATGCAAGGTATTATCTGAATGACAGTGTCCATATCCTGGCAGTGCTACGTCCATACATTTTTGAGATACCATTGTAGCTTCCTCATATGTAGTTTGGCATTGGGAAGCACCAGAATACAAGATGCCATGAACCCCAAGGCTTGAAGGACTGTCCTTGCAGTTAGCCTGGACTGATGAGACAATTGATGGAAGTAAAGGGAAAGATTCTTTTGTTTGTCCGGGGTCAAAAAGGCCATCTGGGATGCTGTATTCAGTCTTACACCCAGAAAGCACATGTCCTGAGAGGGTACTAGACTGGACTTTATTTCGTTCACAGAATACCCCAGGCATCTTAGCACTGCTATCACATATTGCAAATGATGAAGAAGTTCGTCCTTTCTTGAGCCAGAATCAGGCAATCGTTCAACTAAGGATAAATCTGTATTCCTTTTAGCCTGAAGAAACCTATCACTCGAGCCAGACCTTTCGTGAACACTCTGGGCAGTAGATAAGCCAAAGGGCAATGCAGAGAACTGATAATGTGAAGTCCCAGCCCAGCAGATACTTCCTGCAACTGGGCCTGATAGGAACATGAAGGTAAGCTTCCTTGAGATCCAGAGTCACCATCCAGTGATCTTTGCCCAGCAGAGGTATAAGCTGTTGTAACGTCAACATTTTGAACTTGGGAATGTCCAGATAAGTGTTGAGGATAGATAAATCCAAAATTGGTCTCCACGTGTTCCCCTTCTTTGGTACTAGGAACAGGCGAGAATAAAATCCTAGGTCCACTTCTGGCAGAGGGACCGGCTGTATGGCCCCTATTTGAAGTAGCAGAGAAATTTGTTTGTGAGCCTCTATTCTTTGTTGAGGAGGAACGTCTGGCATGCCTTTGAAAGGAGGCAAGGTATGGAAATAAAACCTGTACCCTTGGTGTATGATATCCAATACCCATCTGTCTTGGGTAATCAAACTCCAATTTTCCTTGAAAAGTGCCAACCTTCCTCCCAAAGGTGCTGCCAGGCAGAAGGTTCTGGCAGCTGAAAAGGTAGGTCATTGGGCCTGTTTACGAAAGGACTGACCCCTGCCCTCACCGAAGACTGTGCAGGTGAACTCCCTGTTCTAGGCCTGAAAGAGCCCTGAGCTCTGCCCCTACCACGTCTAGATCTACCCCTAGACTGGGAATCATAAGAAGGATACGTCCACCCCTTGGAAGGCCAATTCCTACTAAACTTCGGAGGCTGAACCTGCAAAAAATCTTTAACAGTCTGCATAGACTTAGCCTTATCTTCCAATTTCTTTAAGACTGCCTCCACAGGTGACCCAAACAACACATCAGACTGTAAAGGAGCATCTAAAATCCTGGTCTTAACATGGTCAGATAAATTCTGATCCCTCAGCCAGGCGTGTCTGCGAAGAACTGACCCAGTGGCAGCCACCCTAGATGAGGCCTGCACAGCATCAAAACCACATTGCAAAGAATGTTTACCCACCTGTTCAGAAACATGTACCAAATCCTGTAATTCCTTACACTCAATACCTTCCGCCAGAGCATCTACCTTAGACTTCAATTGAGAAAGTAGATAGTTTTGGTATTTCAACATGTGAAACTGGCAATTCAAAGCCCTCATAGCTAAGGTGGAAGAAGTATAGACTTTCTTTCCCCATCTATCCAAAGCCCTGGCCTCTTTATCTGGAGGAACCGGATTTTTTACAACAGAAGCCTTGACACCCTTAGGCCCTTGACTAACAGTTTCTGGGTCTGCCCTAGGACTCTTAAAAAGATATTTATGAGCTTCAGGCACCCTGTAATACCTATCCGGTTTAACAGGAGCAGGAGGCAAAGAATCAGGATTAAGAGAAGCCTCTGCAAACACATCTTCCACCACATCCAGAACAGGAGGTATAGCCAAAGGCCTATGCTGGGGTAAAAACAAAAATTCCCTAAGCCTTTTCCTGGAATCAGAGAAGTCCTGACCTTCCCACTTAAAATGTTCCCTCATGGAATGAAGAGTCTCTGAAAAGAAAAATCCTCTGGAGGAGAAGCAGAAGGAGTAGAATCATCCACATCAGAATCAGAATAAGGAGAATACTCCTGCAAGTCTTCAGCCGAAGACTCTGAAACATCCAAGCCTGCTCAAAACTCCCAACTCTGGTTCCACCCTAGGCCTCTTATCAGGAGGGGGCAAAGAACCTCTAAAGTAATTAAATCTTCTGCCATTTTGAGCATGTGCTTCTTGGGCACAGATCCTGATGAACTAGGAGTGACACCAACAGAAGCTAAACCTGGCCTGCCTCTGGGAGAAGCCTTGGAAACAGAAGGAGAGGGCCTAACCACCCTAGGAAGGGAGGGAGTACAGTAACCTGAGAAGCCCCTTCAGCCTGACCTGCCTCCTGAGAGGCCACATCCTGCAATAACAAAGTCTCCCCTGGGACTCCAGAGAAACCTCCGGGGAACCCCGGTTCCACCGACACCTCAAAGAACCGGCATCCTGCACGGACTCTTCCTGCCTGGGCTTAGCTGCTTTATCTTTGCGCTTCTTGAAGCGGACGCCGGAGCATCCGGCGGCATATTATAATTGCACCGCTTCCGAAGACTAACCTGGCACAATCTAACCTTCGCAATAGTGCGCTTATTGAACCTAGCAAAAAGCGACACCCAACAACGTCGTGCTCAGGCCCCAAACAAGGAATACACAAAGTATGATAATCTCTACGTATCTGTTTCCCACAAGAAATACAGTTATTCACTTTTTCTGACATCCGGTAAACCACTGAGGCAAGAAAAAACTAAAATATTCCCCAACGGGGTACTTGGCCAACTTTGACTCGGTCTGAAACTCTGAATTCGAAAAATTTCAGAACGCCGAACGGCACTTGCAACGCTGCTTCTGCATCGGACCATGCGGCAAAAAAGACTGGGGATATGACGTCGGTCATGCGCATTTGTACCCTGACGCCCTGATGTCAGTCTAATGCGCCTTGACCGACGTCAGCCTTATACTTTGATATTCGGGCCGACCGAGGACAGCGGACTACCCAAGTGTAAGGACTGCAGCAATGTGAGATGAAGAACATCTGAACAGAGCACCAAAATATTTAGAAGCGAAAATATACAGACGACAGATAGTTCGTGGTTTAAATAAGGCAAAAAACCGACAGTGAGGTACGTCGTGGTCAGGGCCTAGGCAAGGAATACAGTACGAATGAAAATCTTTGAGGTATTTGCTTTCCAAAAGAAATGCAATTATTTATTTTTACTGACATTGGTTTAGAGCAAGAAAAAGTTTCCCCAATGGGGTACTTAGCTTTTAGTTAAAGACTTCAGTTCTGAAACTCAAAAACGAAAATTTCAGGAGTCGGCCGACCATCTCTTGCGAACTGCTTCTGTTCGAGCACCGCACGGTAAGAAAGATGGATGTAATGCCGTCGGCTGCATGTTTTATACCCCTGATGGCCTGACATCACGGAAGAGGAGACTGCAACCAACGCAGGACCCAGGACTTTGTTAATTAGGCCGAATGAGAGCTACTGCAAGCAGATAACCCAAATGTGAGGACTGCAACAGTGAAACACAAACATCAATTACAAAATAATTTAATTACCATGTTCACAACTATGTAAAAGCTTTTGTTTTTCTTAGACATAAAAACAAAATAAAACCATAATAAATCCAAAAAACTTTTTCCAGAGTCACTGGCTTAAAACTTTTAAGCTCTTATTTCTTAAACATTTTATATTTGCATTTTCGTTTACACCAAGAAATTTATATGCATTCAGTTTCATTTGCTAGTTTACTTCTAGTGTTTCCAACTTATATTTTAAACTACCTCCTCTTAAATCAGTTGAACAACGCTTTAATACTGTGAATGAAAACCTCTTATAATTGGAACAGCTCACTGAGTGCTTATACAAAGCATTTTTTTAATTCTTTAACTTTAATACAATACAAATCTTCTTTTATACGTTTTTCTAAATTACGTGTGGTCATGCCTAGATAAAAACTGGGACAGCCTGAACATGTAGCAAGATATACCAAACCTGGGGTTTTATGATTGCACCTTTCTTTTAGGTAGATGTTATAATCCATATGTTCTAAATAAACATGTTTGGTAACATTAACAAAATTACAAACCCTGCATGAACCACAATTAAACATGCCGCTTTCTGTCACTTAAGGGAAATTTTGTAACAGTGTCAGAAATTTCCAACATGTTTTTAAAACATTTTTTGTGACGCACAAAACCAGGATGTGATGCAACATTATTCCATAATTCTTTATTTCCCTGCAACACTTTCCAGTTGTTTTCAGTGATTTTTTTCAATAACCTTTGAATCTACTGACATATCTATTTAAAAAAAATAGAATTGCTGTTTCCATAACCTTCCTTACTGTAGTTTCTTTTACTATTACTTTTGTCCAACAATACATAACTACTTTTCAATACTGGTGCATATGTTAGTCTTTTTTCATAAATCTCAAGTCCTGTGTCATACAATAGTTCCTCTTTATACCCCCTAGCTTAAACCATCTCAAATACAGTTCTTACTTCTTGTAAAAAAAAAAAAAAAAAAAAAAATCACTATCCCTAGTGGTCATTCTAGATGCACGTATCATTTGCCCTTTTGGAATATTCTCCTTAATAAAACTGGGATGTCCACTTTTAAAATGTAAATAATTGTTGGAAAATGTCTTTCTATATATTTTACCATCAATTTCTTTGTTTCCAGTGTTCCAATCCAGACTTGCATTCAAATAATGTATTAGTCTTCCAAACTGACTACCTTTAAAATTTTAAATAGTCTGAACTTCCATTTAATACTTCAATAAATTTATCTAAATCTTTTTCCTCCAAATCTACAGTAAAAACTAAATAGTCAATAAAATGTTTGTATAATTATGTGTGTTTTGCTACAGCACTTTTTACTAATACTACTATACTTATAGGTTCATAGGTTCATACTAGGCTATCTGCCCCGGGGCAATTATAAGCCTAGCCCGATTCTGTATGGCTTACGCCACCCCTTGATTTGAGTATACTGTGCCCTTTTTAAGGTTTAGTTTACTGTGCCTCTGTCTAATAGTGACACGGGAGTAATCCCTGGGACAAACCTACGATCCCCCATCCACCTATCGAGATTCTTCTTGAGATTCAGTGAGGTGCTCTGCCTCACATGAACTGGAATTCTATTCCAGAGCGAAGGGAGCCTCTCGGTTATGAACCTGTCCCTCCAGCAAGTTCCATTTATTTCTGTGCTGAGGTTCAAGTCCCTCGAGCATGTGGCTCTAAGGGATTTAGATTTACTGAGGTGGTCCATTAATTCTGGATTTGACATAGTTTTGTATGTCAGGCATAGATCGCCTCGAAGTAGGCGGTATGCAACTGAGTAGAGCTGGAGTTTTTTTTAACTGAGCAGCATATGGCATCTGTTTGAGACCCTTGATCCTCTTGGTGAGATACTTTTGGGGTCTTTCTAATTGCTGCAGGTGTCGGGTAAGGTATATCCCAAAAGGGGCATTGCATTCTATGATGGGCCTGATGAGGGATGAATAAAGGGGCACGATTACCTCTCTTGATCTAGATGTGAAACCCTTCGTGATGAGGTGGGCTATGTAGAAGGTCTTTCTAACCACTTTGGCAATGTGGTTTTCAAAGGAGAGATTGCTATCAACTTGGGTCCCCAGGTCCCCAATAACTTTCTCTGTACTTAATGGGTTTCCGCCTATGTGGTAATTTGTGGGCACATTGTTTTGGCCAAAGGGTATGACTATACATTTTTTGGCATTTAGCTTTAAACCATGGCACTGGCACCAGTTATCTGTCTCTGAGAGACCTTTTTGAAGGATGTTTGTGTCAGCTGGAGAGTTGATTATGGCGTCCCGTTTGCAGTCGTCTGCGAACTTGGTGAGCCATAGTCCTCCCACGTTTGCCTGTACCTCGGAAAAGTATATACCGAATAAGAGTGGTCCCAGGACAGAACCCTGTGGGACGCCACTTGTGACCGGTTTAGAGTCCAACATGGTTCCAGCAACTCTTACTCTGTGGGTTCTGTCTTTGAGCCAGTTTGCGACCCATCTTGTGACATAGGGGTTTATATTTAAGCTGGATAGCTTATCTATGATGTCCGAGTGGGGTATTGTGTCAAATGCCTTTGCAAGGTCCAGATAGGCTGTGTGGACTACCTTTCCTTCATCTATGGCTTTGGTGACCGTTTCGAAGAAGTCAACCAGGTTCAAAAGGCAGGATCTGCCCTTGACAAAGCCGAACTGGGTAGGATCTAGTGTCTGTAGGTCCCCAATGTCTTTGTTTATGAGCTCCATGATGATCCTCTCCATAGCCTTGCAGACTAAGCTAGTCAGGCTTGTGGGGCGATAGTTTCCAGGGTCCGTAGAGGCTCCACCTTTGTGGAGTGGGACCACTGTTGCTGTACGCCATTCTGTGGGCACATATCATGTAGTGAGGCTGAGATTGCATAGCTGTTTTATTTGAGGGATTAGTTCCTCTTGGAGTTCATGTAGGACGCAACCTGGGACGCCATCTGGTCCCATGGAAGCTGTGTTTTTTGCTTTGGAGAGGGCAGCCTTCACCTGAGCATCAGAGATGTTTGGGAGGCAGCCCTCTGCCGGGATAGATACTTGCTCTTTTGGGGGGGAGGGGGTGGAGAAGTTTGCACTGAACCTGTCTGCCAGGATATTGGCGATGTCTGTGGGTTCAGTGTATTTTATGTCATTTAGAATCAACTCAGAACAAGTCTGGGAGTTGCATCCCAGGTTTCTAACATATCTGAAAAACGCCTTATGATTGTCTTTGGTGTCCTGTGCAATTTTTCTCTCGAAGCTGGCAGTGGAGGATTTTATGAGGGATCGTAATTTTTTGCTAGTACTCAGAGATGCCTTCCCTATTAGGGATTTTGCTCTATCATGTAGTAGCTTCCTCCTTCTGTTGTACAGTGCATTTATGGCAGGGGTCCACCAGACTGGACGCCTGCCTTTGGATGATTGGGTCTTGGTTTTGTTTGGGATAGCATGATCCATGCATTCCAGGAGATGTCCGTAGAATGCGTTTATATAGGATTCTGCAGTTTGGGCCGTAGTTTCCACTGGCCCCGGGGCCTTGAAGGATTCCACTTCGGTTTTGAGAGGTGAGAAGTTCGCTTTTGAGAAGTTTTTCACTGTGGTTTTCTGGGCTGGGGGTGGGGTCGGGATGTGGACATCCAGTGAAATTAATTTATGGTCTGATCTTACCAATGAGGAATATATTTCTGGTGTGGAGCATAGAGTCCCCATGTTGGTAATGATCAGGTCTAGTATGCTGTCCCCTCTTGTGGGAGTGGTGACTAGTTGTTCCATTTGAGTTTATAATTTACAGGAACCTTTGGGCTAAGGTGCTAGAGCTTGAGTAGTGCTCCCAGTCAATGTTTGGGTAGTTGAAGTCGCCCAATATAATGGTGTTTGGAGAGATCTTCATGTTCTCCAATGTTTTCAGGAAAGCCGAGTGGGATTCCTGACTTTGAGAGGGTGGTCTGTAGGATGCTATAAACTGAAAAGCAGTCTTGCCCATCATCCCTGGAGCAAATTTGCATAGGAAGGGGCCACACTTGCCCCCATAGCTACTCCTTGCAATTGTCTATAGTACTTCTTATTTATCACTTGAAAAGGTAGCATACTTTGATAAATATCTGTTTAAAGTTTCTATACCTTCCACATTCGGTATACAACTAAAGAGAATTAACGTCAACTACAATAAAATTCACATTTTCATGTTGGTAATTAAAGCTAGAAATGAATTCTCTTACTTACATAAAAAGTCCCATGAATCTCTTAAATAAGATTTTAAATTTTTCACAAGTGGGTTAAATATACATCTAAATATATTGGTATTCCATCATAATTATTATCAGGAGCAGATACAACGGGACAAAAAGGTGGATTTTTAATATATTTTTTTCTCAAAAAAATTTTTATTTTTTCAAATACAGTTGTATAACCTTCCATAGTATTTATATACATCTTAAATAACTATGTACACTATTTACATCAGCCTGACACTATAACAGAGCTCAATATATACAATTACTTTATAAGTATAACAATCCATTTATCAGAGTGTATCTGAAGTGTCAATCAATAAGATTTTTTTCCATGGATTGTTAATAAATGACTTGGGATGAATCCTTAATTCTTCAATTTTAATTTTCAACAATGCTGTGGTCTTCAGAAGGCTGAAGAAGTCTTCCAAAGTCAGTATTGTGTTTGTATTCCATCTTCTTGTTAAACACTTCCTTGAAATTACTATTGTCCAAACTAAATACATATTTGACTCATTCAAATGAGGACCTTCATACACATTTAATACTAGAGCTTTAGATAGGTTAAACGATTCATTAAATAAAGCTTGTAAAAAGTTTTTAATACTATTCCAAAATGGCTTAATTTTAACAGTCGAAAAAATGTGATTCCAATCTGCATTGTGTATTTGCTCACACCTTCAACGTATTCCCTTTGTGGAAGAAATAATTTTAGTAATTATATCTGGAGTTAAGAATGCTCTGTGCAAGCACTTCCAATTAAAAACTTTCCAGTAATGTGTAAAGGATGTATGTTTTATTGATAAAATATTTGATTTCATGTTTTTCAGTTAGCTGCAATGAGTGTAATTTTGTTATATAATTTCAATATGAGGATTTGGGTGTTTTATAATTTATCAATATCTTTTAAAATTTTGAAATACCATTTCCTATGTCATAATCATATATGATTTCATATAGGTATTTAGTAAGTTTAGGTATTTCCTTAAATGAAGAATTACTAACTATTCTGCATAAATCTTGTGAATACTTCAGAATGTTTTGCATAGTCAGTCTTGTTGTGGAATTTTGTATGTAGTTTCTATTGCTTGTATATCCAGAACTTTTAGTTTTTTTGATACATTGAAACCAAACAAATCCTTTCTGTTCCCAGGAATTGTCTGTATATTTTATGTGGATAGCTCTTTGTAACTATGAATGGTGTAAAAAAAATCAAACCAGATTTTTAAATCTGTATTTGGATTAATAATTTTCCTAAATGAGTCAATGTAATAAACATACGAGTTTTAGTGTGCTTAGTTATATTGCATACTCACACAATATGCGCCATGGCAAATTAACTTATTTAAAATTTTTTTTTGTAAATCAAATTCATTTATTGATATTACATTTAATAATTATTTCCAATTTGCAGAATAATTTGAACTTCTCCAATCTGAGATGGTTTTAGATATTGATGCTTTTATATATGATTCTATATCAGGAAAGTTTAATCCTCCCTATTTCCATGGTCTGATATGATGTATTAAAGCTATTCTATTTCTTTTGGGAAACCATAAACATTTTTATTAGGCATGAGTTTATTTCTTTGAGTATATTCCTTTCTAGTAACAGTTGTACTGCCAAAGCTATATATAGAATCTTGGGTAGTAAAACCATTTTTATTAACTGTAGTCTACCTTCAAATGTTAATATTTTTCCACTTTTACACACAGATTTCAATTGTATTGATATTATTGTAGATTTCTGAGACCAATTCAGAACTGTTCTGAGGAAGCTTGTTTTATTCAAGTGAAAGCGCTTAACCATTCTTTGTTTGTTGGCATTACAATAAACTTTTGTTCACTTCTACTTGGTTTCATTGAAGGTGTTGTGGACTGTTATGAGCGTTGTATAGAGGTGAATTCCCAAGTCACAGAGACAGAATTTTGCACACAGTGCATTTGCTGCTTTTTCTTTTCTAGTTGATATTTCATCCATGGAAGCTCCTGAATGAAAAACAGAGGAAGCTGCTACAGATTTGGCTGAATGAGCACATACCTGCGCCTTGATAAAGGAATATCCACTTTTTTCTAAATAAAGGTGGTGCAGGTTGTAGACTGTCTGGCTAGGGTGACTTTGGATACTGGGTTTACCCAGTTTCACATCCACAAATGAAACAAAGACCTGATCTGTAGTTCTGATGTTCTTTGCTATGTAAATAGAAGTGCAGTTGTGTATGAACATCCAAAACAGGAAAATTGATGCACTGGTAATACAGGACTCGTAATATTTTGGGCAAAAAAGATGCATTAGTTTGTAATGCAACCCTATCTTTGTGAAAAAGTAGAGATGGGGGCTTCACAGTCAAGGCCTAAATTTCTGAAATTCATCTGGCAGAAGCAATAACCAACAATATAATAAAAGTTTTCCAAGAAAGAAATGTAAGACTACAGCCATGTGCATGTTCAAGGGGTGAATGCATCAAGGCTTGAAGTACCCAATTAGGATGCCATGGAGGGGCAAGATCTTTAAATAGAGGTTTCAAAAGGAGTGTGCCTCGCAAAAAAGTTTCACAAAGTTTATGAGAAGTGAGTGAGGAACCATCAGATCCACTATGGAAATTAGAAATTGCTGCCACCTGAACTTTAACTGTTGAACCACTGTCTCATTGACTAAAGAGCATCATCAAGAAGTTGAGAATGCTGTGAATCAATACAGTGTAAGATTCACTTCAGTTTACTGGCATAACATTTCCTTGTTGATGGTTTAAGGAAAGAAAATGTGGAGAACAAGAGACGTGAGCATAGACTGTCTAGCTATTACTGGAAACTGAGAAACCAGTCAGCTTGACATCAGAAAGGTTTGGATGAATCATGCCTGTCGGGTGAGAGAGAAGATATGGAGCTGGGTCCAGAATCCAGGGTTGATTAATTAAATGAGGCCACAGGAAGGGAAACCAAAGCTGTTGAGGCCAATACAGTGCAATGAGGATAAGTATGCTCTTCAACCTGGCAGCTCTCTGTAGGAACTTTGGAAGCAAAGGAATTGGGGGATAAACATAAAATAGAGCGGGGAGGGGGGACAATAGTGGAGAACAGCATCCCTCAGTGACTGCTCCTGTGGAGAGATTAGGGCAAAGTAGCTGCTGCACTTGTTTAGAGGAGATGCAAAAAAATCGCAAGGCTGACCCCATTGTCGGAAAATCAATTCCACTATGTTCTTGTTGAGGTACCACTCTTAAGACAGAAGAATGTACCTGCACAGTTTTGTCTGCTAATACGTTAGACTTCTACAGAATATCCATTGCTATAAGAAAGCGGTTGGAATAGATCACCAATTGCCAAATCATGAGTGCTTCTTGACACAAGGGTTAAGATCTGGCTCCCCATTGTTTGTTGATTTACCAAATCACTGCAATGTTGTCTGTTTGAATCCCAATTGTTCCTGAAGGGAAAGCATTCTGAAAGGCCTGGAATGCTGAAAGCACTGCTCTCAACTCTAGGACACAAACAAATTTGTCTCTTCGGGGGACCATGTGCCTTGGACAGTCTTTCCCAGGTAACCCCCCACCCAACAGCTGGGAGGTCTCCATGGTCACAACGGCCTTGGGCTGAGACGGGATGAATAAACGTCCTTGTAGAACCTCTTCTAACCAAATCCACCAGAGATGATCTCTTTTGCATATATATATGGGATTTGTATTGGAGCAGAAAAAGGAAGATGAAGTACTGACCATTGCAAGGTGAGCCTCCATTGAAGAAGTTTGATGCGATATCTTGCCAAGTGTAGTTATGTTATTGCTACTGTCATTGATCCGAAAGCCTGAAGGATCAAGTGGGGTGGGATTCTGGTACTGCAAACCAGCTTTCTCACTTGTGATCTTATTGTCTGAAATCTGGTGAGGGGATGTTCATAGGCACTTACTACAAGGGCCTTTTTAAGCCTAGGCATGCATCCCAAATCTCTGAAGAGTTCTGATACCCTTGATAAGTGTAAGCATGGGCCTGGGAGATGAACCATTTACAGGTTACCTGTTTGCATTAGAGACATAGGTGCCAAACCAGGGATCAAGTTCTGGCTTACCATCCAGTTGTCCAAGTTGCACTTGAATTGGATTAGGGAGGAACTCTGCTTCACATGGATGGGGAGCCTGTTCCATAGACGGGGTAGTCTCTGGGATATATACCCATCTCTCCAGCAGGTCCTATTTAAATCACAGGCAAGGTTTAAGTCTTTAGAACGGGTGAATTCTGCTACTGTTTGTTTTGTGGATATGCAGGAGGTCCATCAGAGTGTAGTCTGAATGTCTTGAATGCCAGACATGGATCTCCCCTCAAAAGCCTGTAGGAGACTGAATACAGGGATAGGGCCTTGAAGTGCTCTGCATAGGACATATTACTTGCACCCTGTATTCTTTTAGTGAGAAAACCTCTGTGGATGTTCCAGTTGTTGAATATGGCTGGTTAAGTACATACCAAGGGGGCATTGTACTCAATGGTAGGTCTGACGAATGCCAAATACAGTGGAACAATGACTTCCTTGGACTTGGATGCGATACCTTTGCTTATAAGTTGCGCAACACAGAATGATTTCCTCACCACTTTAGAGATTTGATGATCAAAGGCTAGATTACCGTCTGTGTGTGTCCCCAAGTCCCTGATTACCGGGTTAACTCTAAGGGGTGTGTTATCAATATGATCGTTACCAGGGATGGAGGACTTCCCAAAGGATAGTATTATGCATTTCTTGGCATTTCGTTTTAGTCCATGACTCTGACACCAGTTGTTGGTCTGCGTCAGCCCCTCCTAGAGAACATTTATGTCACTGTGAGACACTATGACAGCTCCTAATTTGCAATCATCTACAAATTTAGTCAGAGACCACTGATGTTGGCCTTGACATCTGAGAAGTAAATGTCAAAAAGGAGCAGTCCAAGGACTGATCCCTGAGGGACTTCACTTGTGACTGGCCTCTTTGTAGAGGTGGACTCCCCATTTCTAACTTCCAGGGTTCTGCATGTGAGCCAGTTGGCTATACAACCAAACACCTTAATACTGGGTGATTTCAACTACCCTGCCATTAACTGGGAAAACTACTCGGGTACCAACATCTTTTCCCAATGGTTCTTGGAATTCATAAATTCCAACACCCTGGATCAACTAATCCAATGTCAATATCCTAGATCTGGTCATTACCAACAGGGGCGATAGATGCTCCACACCAGTGGTCCTCCCTCTTATTCGTCAGGTCTGACCATAAGCAAACCACCCTTGACATCCACATACCACCCCCCAGTAAGAAAACCTCTGTAAAAAACTTCTCCAAAGCCAACTTCATGCTACTCAAGTCAGAAGTGACAAACTTCATGGCACTCATGCAGACGGGAGCTGAAAGTTCAACTGCTGAATCCTACACTAAGGCACTGTACGAGCACATCCACTCGTGCATGAATCGTGCCATCCCAAATAGAACAAAGACGCTCTCCTCCAAAAAAAGGAAGCCAATCTGGTGGTCCCCTGCCATAAACAAACGATACACCAGAAGGAAGAAAATGTTGCAGAAGAGGAAAATCCCAGGATGCAAAAAAAAAAAAAAACCCTTACCAGCCTTAGTAAGAAGCTGAGATCCCTCATAAAATCCTCCAAAGCTAGTTACGAAAATAAAATTGCCAAAGATTCCAAAGACAACCACAAGGCATTCTATAATTATGTCAAAAATCTAAATGACTATGCTCAGATCTGCTCTGAGCTACAACAGAATGGCATTAAATACACTCATCCCAAGGATATTGCCAATATCTTGGCAGATCCATTTAGTGCAAACTTCACCCCCTCTCACCCCCTAAAGGGCCCATCTCAATACCAAAAGATTGCCAAATTCCAGTAATCATGGCCACATAGGTAGAAATCGCACTCTCCAAAGCTAAGAATACAGCATCCATGGGACCAGATGACATCCTGGGCTGTGTACTACACGAACTACAAAATGAACTGGCACTTCACCTAAGTGTCGTGTTTAATCACAGCCTCACCTCAGGGTTCGTGCCCACTGAGTGGCGCACAGCTGCAGTTATCCCACTCCACAAGGGGGGGATCCACCTTAGATCCCGGGAACTACAGTCCCATCAGTCTAACGAACCTGATCTGCAAGGGCATGGAACTTATAAACAAAGACATTGGCAAGTTTTCAAACACTGGACCCCACCCAGTTTGGGTTCGTGAAGGGCCGATCATGTCTCCTGAACCTGATTGACTTCTTCAAATCAGTCTCCAGAGCTGTGGACGAGGGTAAGGCGGGTCCACACAGCCTATCTCAACCTCGCCAAAGCCTTGACACCATCCCCCACTCTGGAATCATAGATAAACTTACTGAGCCAGGCATAAATCCATATGTCACTCTATGGGTTGGCAACTGGCTTACTGACAGAACCCAGACTGTAAAAATAGCAGATTCCAAATCCAGCTCCAGACAAATTGAGTACCTCAGGGTTCAGTCCTGGGACTGCTCTTGTTTAGCATCTAATTTTCTGAAGTAGAGGCCAACACTAAGGGACTCTGGCTAACAAAGTTTGCAGTTGAATGCAAACTGGGAGCCATTATTGAATCCCCAAATTATGTGGATATTCTACAAAAGGGCCTTACAGAAACAGATGTTTGGTGACAGAGCCATGAGCTCAAGCTCAATGCCAAGATATGTATACTTATCCCCTTTGGGAAAAAACATGTACCCATGAGCTACCACATAGGTGGCAGTACACTAAACACCGAAAGTGTGATGAGAGACTTAGGGACACAGGTGGACAGTGGTCTCTCACCTTCGATAACCACATTGCCACAACAAATCCTTCTATGTTGCACACCTCATCAGTAAGGGCTTTTCATCATGAAAAAAGGAGGTCATTGTCTCACTGTATTCATCCCTCATTAGACGCATTATAGAGTACAAGGTCACGTTTGGTATGTACCTCAAGACATCTGCAACAGCTGGAAAGGCCACAGAAATACCTCACTAAAAGAATCACAGGCCTAAAGCAGATGCCCTATGCTGACCGTCTGAAAAAAACTCCAGCTATACTCTGTGGCATATCATCTACTCAGAGGTGATCTCTGCTTAACATACAAGGCCATATCAAACCCTGAGCTGTTGGACATGCTCCACTTAAAGAAATTCCAATCCCTCAAAGCCACACGCTCCAGGGATCTAAACCTTGTCATCACAATGAACAAAAAGTACAGTTTTGTACCTACCATAAATGTAGATGTTGAGTGTATTCACTGTTGCAGTCATTACTCCAGGGTTATCCTGCTGGCAGGCTACCCGCAAGTCAGCCTGAATTCCAAAGTCCTGGTCCGGCGTTGGTTGCTGTCGCCTCTTCCCTGACGTCAGTGCGCCAGGGGTATAAAAGATGCAGCCGACGCCATTTTCTTCAGTTTTTCTTGCCCCAGATGTCAGGTGCCCCCAAAAGGGTAGGCTAAAAAATACTGATCATAAAAAAGCATGCATATAACCTTCATCTATAAGCAAATACACCACATGAGTTGTATAGAAAAGAGAGGTACAGATAAGTCCCAGAAATAAAAAAGGGGGATGGAGGGAGGGCAACCTGGACTGCAACAGTGAATACACTCTAACATCTACAGTTATGGTAGGTACAAAACTGTACTATGTTCATCGTGTTTCACTGTTGCAGTCATTACTCTTGGGTTGAATCCCAAAGCTGAGGTTGGGTGGCTAGGCCTAAACAGAATTAGGAGTGGCTATGAGACCCTGCAGAACTGCAGTGGCAAAGCCTGCTCTGCATTTAGACTAAAGAGGTAAGTGGCAGTGCTTTGTAAAAGTGTGCACTGAGGTCCAGGTTGCAGCCTCCAAAATGTCCTTGGTTGGTACTCCTCTGAGGAAGGCTGCTGAAGTGGCTGCTGCTCTGGTAGAATGTGGCCTAATGCCCTTAGGCACTGATTTGCCATGTTGTGAATAGCAGAAACGAATGCAGTAGCCTATCCATTTTGAAATAGTCTGCTTTGAAATAGCCTTTCCTTGTGATCCTGCAGCATATGCCACTAAGAGTTGCTCAGTCTTTCTGAAAGCTTTAATTTTGTCCAAGTAAAAGTGTAGCTGTCTGTGTATGTCCAATGAATGCAAAAGTCTCTCCCCCTTATTCTGCGGGTTTGGATAAAAGGTAGGCAAATGTATGGTTTGGTTCAGAGCCACACTGGACACTACCTTAGGCATAAATGTTGGGTTTTTCCTTAGAGAAACCCTGTCCGGATGGAAAATAATAAAAGGTTCCACAGCCATTAGTGCCTGTAACTCTGAGACTCTTCTTGCTGAAGTAATTGCTAGGAGAAGAGCATTTCTCCATGATAAGTATTTTATCTCAGCTGCATTGGCTGGCTCGAAAGGAGGCAGTGTGAGTTTTTCCAAGACAAAACTGAGGTCCCATGCAGGTATTGGTGCTCTCCTTGGAGGTGTTATGTTTTTGGCCCCTCTGAGATGCGGCTTTAGCAGTGGATGAGAAAAAATAGGTGGTTCCGTATTATAGTGAGCTGAAATGGCAGAGGCATGGATCTTAATTGGTGAGAAGGAAAGGCCTTTGTCCAACATCTCATTTAGGTATTGTAAAATCTGAGGAATATTTGGTGCAAGCGTGTCAATTCCCTGTGCCTGATTCCAAGCACAGAATCTCTTCCATTTTTCTGCATAAGACTTTCTGGTGCTGGGCCTCCTGGCCACCAAAATAACATCCATAACTGCTTTAGAGAGAGGTGTGTTCTGAAAGTTTAAAACAAAAACAAAACCAAGCGGAAACAAACTGGTAAAACGGCACAGACTGTATTACTGTAAGCGCTTTCGGCTGAAATAATACTCAGCCTTCATCAGACAACGTACGTAACACTCAGCAGCACTTATATATAACAACTCAAGTTAAAACACATAATTCAATTGACCTATCAAAGAACAAAATCAATTAAGACTTATAAAACATTAACATTCAAGCTTCAAAGGGCTGAAATTTCAGCCATACAATAAAATAAATTTTTCAATAATCATTTTATATGATTATAAGAAATAAATAACCACCATAAATAAATATCTATTATACCATGACCCCCCCCCCATTAATATTCTAAAACGTGCACACTGACTGGCCAGCGTGCACATTGTAAATCGACTTATACTAATGGAAAAAGGTCCGGTCACCCGGACTTTTTCCATTAGTATAAGGCTTTTTTAAAACACTGTCTCGCTATGTTAAAGGAGTTTAACATAGCGACACAGGTTTAAAAAAGCAATGGAGATGTCCCTTGCTTTTTTTAAAGCTGTCTCGCTATGTTAAACTCCTTTAACATAGTGACACAGTGTGTAAAAAGCAACAGAGATCTTGCTTTCTCAGTTGCTTTTTTTAAAGCTGTCTCGCTATGTTAAACCCATTTAACATAGCGAAACAGTAAAAAGCAACAGAGAAGATCTCTGTTGCTTTTGCCCACAGTTCTGATGTACTGCGTAGGCTTACGCATGCGCAGTACATCAGAACTGCCGCAGATAACAGACAGCGGCGGAAGAGCAGCAAGGAGGCATTATACAATGCCATTATTTAAGAAAAATAATTATTTTTCTTAAATAATGTCATTAATATAATAACTCCACTTCTGGGTGTGGGTAATGCTGGATTTACCCACGGGCTTTGTTTGGTCCTCGGGCCACTGACCAAACCACGCGAACCGTGGGTAAATCCAGCATTACCCACACCCAGGCGTGGGTTATTGCTATATTATTGACTTGTCACAAGACATAAAAAATGGAAAAGTGAACAAACATACCTTACCAACTGAAATTTGACATTGGTTATAATACTACATTAATTTATAAATAATTTAATTTAGATCCTGAACCTTCATAAGCTTTAAAAATTAATGACCTAAGTGATTAATACTCACAAACTAAATATTCATCTCAGTAAAGCTTTAAGCTTGAGAATACACTTAATGGAAGCATAATCATTTAAACCTGGGGGACTCTGTGCAGATATTCTAATCTGCCAAAACAATTCCTGCTCCTCTAAATGGAGCTGCCATGGACCCCCTCTAATATCAATTTTAATCTGATGGACAACAGTAAACAGAAAACAATGTTCTGGATGCTCCAAAATGTGCCTAGCCAGTGTGTTGATCAAATCCTTCCTCCCTATGGCATATTGATGTTCATAAATTCTCTTTCTTAACCTCCTCTCAGTTTTGCCAATATAGAAAGAGGGACATTTCTCACATAAGGCCACATATACTACCCCACTAGATTCACAATTATAGTTGCCATTAATGAAAAAACTTTTCTTGTTGACATTAATTTTATTGCCAGGTAGAACGTACTTGCATTGAGAGCACATGCCACATTTTCGCATCCCTACTACCTTTTGTTTAATAACAGGCCTATTCTTTTCAACAAGACCTTTTAAATTGTCACCCCTTCTATATGCAAATCTTGGGTGTGTACCTAATATTTTAACCAACGCTCTATCCTCTAGGATGATGTTCCAATTCTTAACTAGAATTTCCCTAATAACTTGATAATCAACACTGTATGTAAATAGAAAATTGATCCTAGGTAAGGTCGAAATAGTCTCGTTTGTAGTTAACTTAGATGGCCTATCCATCGTACCACCACTCAACAGGGGCTGCCCATTACATCTTTTAACCTGCACTTCATCCTTTAGCTGTTTTATTAGACGTGCTGGATACCCTCTACTCAAAAACATTTTTCCTATGTTGTCACATTCGCTAGTAAAATCAACCTCCTCTGATATCATCCGGGAAGCCCTAACAAGCTGCCCTTTTACTACACTTCTTTTTTGGTGGAGGGAGTGGCAACTTGAAAAATGAAGATAACTATTTGAGTGGGTTGGCTTTCTATAAATCAAAGATTTGAACCTTTTGTTAACTTTATCCTTACATATTTTTACATCTAAAAAATTAATTTCATCTATTCCTATAGCGTATGTGAACTCTAAAAAGGCAGTCATACTAGAAATGCTGTCTATGACAGTCAGGTATTAGATTCAGAGGTCATTTCCAGATGAAACACGTCATCTTGGTATCTAGTATACCAAGTGACATGTTGTTGATACATTACATTATTAAACAGAAACTGATGTTACCAAACTGCCATTACACTATTTGCAAAGCTACAACCACATGGTGACCCCATAGCTATCCCGGCGTTTTGAAGAAAAAATGGATTCTTAAACACTAAAAAAATGTTGGATAACACCAACTCTAAGAGTCTCCACAACATACATTTGTACATTAGAAGCGTTTTTAGCCAACATAAAATTCCTAGTCCAATCAATACCCAATTGGTGAGGAATCACTGTATAAAGATCTTTCACATCAACTTTTAGGAAGACATACTCCGAGCTGTATTCAATTTTGTTAAGATTCTCCAAAAAGTCCCAAGAATCTTTACAAATCTGGGGTTCACCATCTAACATAGGTTTAAGAATCCCATCAACATATTTGGCACAAGAATAAGTAATAGATCCTCTCCCATCTACTATTGGCCTAAGTGGAGGATCTGCTAGGTTTTTATGAATTTTTGGTGTACCAAATATGGTGGGAATCTTGGGGGCTGGCATAGACAAAAAATGAAACTTATTACAATCAATACTCCCTTCCAAGAACAGGTCATCCAAAATCCCCCTGATTTTCTTATAAGCTACATGTATCTCATTCAAACTGGAAGTCATATATACGTCAGACTGCAGATGTTTTAACATCTTACTGTCATATAAGTATTCATCCATGAAAACCAGACCCCCGCCCTTATCTGGCTTCATGCCTCTGACTTTACAATCATACAAAAGTGAAATGAAATCTAGTTCATTTTTTGAGATGTTGCTTCTCATTTTACTACAGGAATTATTAGTGTTCAATCTAGCCCTTAGATCTATGTCACAGACCTCTTCAAAAGTGTTGAATACACAATTCAATGGTGGATTAAATACACTTGAAACCCTGAAGGTATTACAAAGAGCAGGTGTGTTTCCTAAAGAAGCTGCCAAATTCAACTTCCTAACATACAATTTTAAATCAATAATAGTTTTAACTAGTTCACCCCTTCTATCTGGGATAAACGACAACCCTTTTGAAAAAAAGTCAATTACAGGTTGGTCAACAGTCAACACCGTATAATTGTATATTTTAAAGTCGCCATTTTGACTTGTAAGAATCGTGGGTCCCATCATTAGAGGGAACGTCATCTCCTCCGTTGGTTCCCTCTCCTCCTCCTCTGTGCTTGACCCCTGTTGTTTGGCTGGTGGTGTTCTTCGGCCTGTTGTTGTCCCTGGGAAAACCCTGATCATTTCCATTTTTGGCGGATGTTTGAATTTGGTTTTGGCCATGCCCGTTATTGTCACTATTATTATTATTAGTTTGGTTCCTAATACGTTCGCTCCTACGAACTGGAAGCTGTTCTTGATTACCATTATCTTCAGTAGTGGTGACTGCATCATTAACTACCCCTCTCAAATAGATTATGTCCCACTTTTGGGGGAGGGGGATAGGCTTTGTTGTTTTCATAATCATGAATATCTCTGTCCATCTTATGTTTTTTATTGACAATCAATTTAGCAATAGATGCTTCATTGCTCGAAAAAATTCTTAAATAGTCATATTTATATTGTGCAAAGTCATTGTCCTGCAGTAAACTAGCCTCAAGAATTTCTAATTCTTCTTTAAATCCTATAATTTCCGAACCATAGAAGTTGATCAGTGACAACAAAAAATCAAAACCCTGCATGTTCAAATAGGGCTAGCAGTTCTTTATGATATAAAGAATTGTTGACCAAACCAGCAGGATAACGCCATTGGTGTAATCCTTTAGGAATTACTTTCTTAGAAATACATTCCTGTAGGTATGCAACCTCAAGTCGCAGTTTCTTACACCTAAACAGTTTCTGGTCAAAAATATTAAATTTATCCACAAAATTACTCACTGCACATTCTTGGTTTAAGATTCTCTCATTGGGATTATTAGATGGACCAAAGAAATCTTTTTTACCCAAAAAATTTGCCATAGAAGGAATAACAGTCGAATTACTGACACCATTTTTGAGATGCCTGGTGGTAGCGGAGTTACTGGTACACAGAATGGGCATAATAGGGCATAATAGGGCATAATAGGACTGCTTCGCAGCTACTGTTTTCGCAAGATGAAGAGCGAGATTTTAATCCCATTAATACTTCTAATGCCATTAATAATTCTGATGAAGCGAATGCTTTGGGCAATTTAACCACGCTAGTTAACCTTTTGTTAACTAGAGTTGACGATTTGTCACAAAAAGTTGAGCAGAATGTTAATAGGAACTCTTCTGGCGTCTCGGTGGTGTCTAGAAGGAACACTGAAGTGAATGCTCTTCCTGGAATACGCCAGGGGAATCAGTCGTCGCTTCAGCCCACGAACAGTTCACCTGAGCAACTTGATGCCAATAGAAACATACGTAGGGCCAGTGGGGATGGAATTCGTGAACAAGGTCATGAGTTGCCTGGGATAGTAAATGGTGTCAGTAATTCGACTGTTATTCCTTCTATGGCGAATTTTTTGGGTAAAAAAGATTTCTTTGGTCCATCTAATAATCCCAATGAGAGAATCATAAACCAAGAAGGTGCGGTGAGTAATTTTGTGGATAAATTGAATATTTTTAACCAGAAACTGTTTAGGTGTAAGAAACTGCAACTTGAGGTTGCATACCTACAGGAATGTATTTCTAAGAAAGTAATTCCTAAAGGATTACGCCAATGGCGTTATCCTGCTGGTTTGGTCAACAATTCTTTATATCATAAAGAACTGCTAGCCCTATTTGACACGCAGGGTTTTGATTTTTTGTTGTCATTGATCAACTTCTATGGTTAGGAAATTATAGGAAGAAGAATTAGAAATTCTTGAGACTAGTTTACTGCAGGACAATGACTTTGCACAATATAAATATGACTATTTAAGAATTTTTTCGAGCAATGAAGCATCTATTGCTAAATTGATTGTCAATAAAAAACATAAGATGGACAGAGGTATTCATGATTATGAAAACAACAAAGCCTATCCCCCTCCCCCAAAAGTGGGACATAATCTATTTAAGAGAGGGGTAGTTAATGATACAGTCACCACTACTGAAGATAATGGTAATCAAGAACAGCTTCCAGTTCGTAGGAGCGAACGTATTGGGAACCAAACTAATAATAATAATAGTGACAATAACGGGCATGGCCAAAACCAAATTCAAACATCCACCAAAAATGGAAATGATCAGGGTTTTCCCAGGGACAACAACAGGCCGAAAAACAACACCACCCAAACAACAGGGGTCAAGCACAGAGGAGGAGGAGAGGGAACCAACGGAGGAGATGACGTTCCCTCTAATGATGGGACCAACAATTCTTACAAGTCAAAATGGTGACTTTAAAATATACAATTATACGGTGTTGACTGTTGACCAACCTGTAATTGACTTTTTTTCAAAAGGGTTGTCGTTTATCCCAGATAGAAGGGGTGAACTAGTTAGAACTATTATTGATTTAAAATTGTATGTTAGGAAGTTGAATTTGGCAGCTTCTTTAGGAAACACACCTGCTCTTTGTAATACCTTCAGGGTTTCAAGTGTATTTAATCCACCATTGAATTGTGTATTAAACACTTTTGAAAAGGTCTGTGACATAGATCTAAGGGCTAGATTGAACACTAATAATTCCTGTAGTAAAATGAGAAGTAACATCTCAAAAAATGAACTAGATTTCATTTCACTTTTGTATGATTGTAAAGTCAGAGTCATGAAGCCAGATAAGGGTGGGGGTCTGGTTTTCATGGATGAATATTTACATGACAGTAAGATGTTAAAACATCTGCAGTCTGACGTATATTTGACTTCCAGTTTGAATGAGATACATGTAGCTTATAAGAAAATCAGGGGGATTTTGGACAACCTGTTCTTGGAAGGGAGTATTGATTGTAATAAGTTTCATTTTTTGTCTATGCCAGCCCCCAAGTTTCCCACCATATTTGGTACACCAAAAATTCATAAAAACCTAGCAGATCCTCCACTTAGGCCAATAGTAGATGGGAGAGGATCTAGTACTTATTCTTGTGCCAAATATGTTGATGGGATTCTTAAACCTATGTTACATGGTGAACCCCAGATTTGTAAAGATTCTTGGGACTTTTTGGAGAATCTTAAAATTGAATACAGCTCGGAGTATGTCTTCCTAAAAGTTGATGTGAAAGATCTTTATACAGTGATTCCTCACCAATTGGGTATTGATTGGACAAGGAATTTTATTTTGGCTAAAAACTATTTCTAATGTACAAATCTATGTTGTGGAGACCCTCTTAGAGTTGGTGTTATCCAACAATTTTTTAGTGTTTAAGAATACATTTTTTCTTCAAAACACTATAGCTATGGGGTCACCATGTGGGTGTAGCTTTGCAAATAGTGTAATGGCGTTTTGGGAACATCAGTTTCTGTTTAATAATGTAATGCATCAACAACATGTCACTTGGTATACTAGATACCAAGATGACATGCGTTTCATCTAGAAAGGACCACTGAATCTGACTTCATAGACAGCATTTCTAGTATGACTGACTTTTTAGAGTTCACGTACTCTATACAAATAGATTAAATGAATTTTTTAGATGTAAAAACATGCAAGGATAAAGTTAACAAAAGGTTCAAATCTTTGATTTATAGAAAGCCAACTCACTCAAATAGTTATCTTCATTTTTCAAGTTGCCACCCCCCTCCACCAAAAAAGAAGTGTAGTAAAAGGGCAGCTTGTTAGGGCTGCCCGGATGATATCAGAGGAGGTTGATTTTACTAGCGAATGTGACAACATAGGAAAAATATTTTTGAGTAGAGGGTATCCAGCACGTCTAATAAAACAGCTAAAGGATGACGTGCAGGTTAAAAGATGTAATGGGCATTTTTTGCCCCTGTTGAGTGGTGGTACGATGGATAGGCCATCTAAGTTAACTACAAACGAGACTATTTCGACCTTACCTAGGATCAATTTTCTATTTACATACAGCGTTGATTATCAAGTTATTAGGGAAATTCTAGTTAAGAATTGGATCATCATCCTAGAGGATAGAGCGTTGGTTAAAATATTAGGTACACACCCAAGATTTGCATATAGAAGGGGTGACAATTTAAAAGGTCTTGTTGAAAAGAATAGGCCTGTTATTAAACAAAAGGTAGTAGGGATGCGAAAATGTGGCATGTGCTCTCAATGCAAGTACGTTCTACCTGGCAATAAAATTAATGTCAACAAGAAAAGTTTTTTTCATTAATGGCAACTATAATTTTGAATCTAGTGGGGTAGTATATGTGGCCTTATATGAGAAATGTTCCTCTTTCTATATTGGCAAAACTGAGAGGAGGTTAAGAAAGAGAATTTATGAACATCAATATGCCATAGGGGGGAAGGATTTGACCAACGCACTGGCTAGGCACATTTTGGAGCATCCAGAACATTGTTTTCTGTTTACTGTTGTCCATCAGATTAAAATTGATATTAGAGGGGGTCCGTGGCAGCTCCATTTAGAGGAGCATGAATTGTTTTGGCAGATTAGAACATCTGCACAGATTCCCCCAGGTTTAAATGATTATGCTTCCATTACGTGTATTCTCAAGCTTAAAGCTTTACTGAGATGAATATTTAGTTTGTGAGTATTAATCACTTAGGTCATTAATTTTTAAAGCTTATGAAGGTTCAGGATCTAAATTAAATTAGTTATAAATTAATGTAGTATTATAACCAATGTCAAATTTGAGTTGATAAGGTATGTTTGTTTGTTTACTTCTCCATTTTTTATGTCTTGTGACAAGTCAATAATAGATATTTATTTATGGTGGTTATTTATTTCTTATAATCATATAAAATGATTACTGAAAAATTAATTTTATTGTATGGCTGAAATTTCAGCCCTTTGAAGCTTGAATGTTTTATAAGTCTTAATTGATTTTGTTCTTTGATAGGTCAATTGATTTGTGTGTTTTAACTTGAGTTGTTATATATAAGTGCTGCTGAGTGTTACGTACGTTGTCTGATGAAGGCCGTGTATTATTTCAGCCGAAAGCGCTTACAGTAATTAACAGTCAGTGCCGTTTTACCAGTTTGTTTCCGCTTGGTTGTGTTTTTGTTTTAAGGTTTAGTTGTTATTTTTCTTTTCGTGTTTGTGGTCTATGTTCTGAAAGTTTACATTACCTGCCATGCAGCCAGATTACGGGTTCTGAGTTGGCTTTGTAGGATCCAATTGTTTTGTTGGGTCAGCAAATGAGGAATTTGAGGCAATGCCCAGGCTGGGCTTTGAGACAGGCTCTTTAGGATTGGGTACCAGTGCTGGTGTGGCCAGTCTGGGGCAATCAGGATAATTTTTGGCTTCTCTTGTCTGACCTTTAGGAGTACCTTGGGGAGGAGAGGCAGAGGAGGGAAGGCATACACTGTGAGGGCTTTCCAGCTGAATGAAAGGGCGTCCACTTTCCATGCTTGTTTGTGATTTGACGGAATGCAGAATTTCTGTAGCTGGCAGCTGTGAGGGAAAGCAAATAGATCTATGTCTGGGCAACCCCATTTCCCTGTTATCATGCTGAAGATTTGTGGATCTAGTTTCCACTCGTGAGGATCCATGAGGTTTCTGCTTAGTTCGTCTGCCTAAGTATTTTTTGTTCCTGGCAGGAATTGTGCTTGCAGGTGTACTTGATAAGTTAATGCTGTGTTCCACAAAGTCATGATTTGTCTGCAAAGGGGGTAGGAATGTGTGCCTCCTTGTTTATTTACCACATGACTGTAGTATTGTCCATCTTTATCAGCAGTTGTCCTGGATGAAGTAGGTCCTTGAAGGCTGTCAGGGCATTCTGTACAGCTACCGTCTCTTTGATTGATATGAAGATGCATTTGGCTTGTGGGCCATGTGCCCTGAATACATTTTCCTGCCATGTGTGCCCCCAGGAATAAGCTGATGCATCTGTTGTTAGTGCCTGCCTGGCTGTGGGTAAAGTGAATGGCTGTCCCTTGTTGTGGCGACAGGCCTGTGCCCACCATCAAAACCCCCGTTGCAGGCAGGGAATGAGAGTAATTAATGCTTCCAGGCTGTGGCAATGTTGAGTCCAAACACTTTTTAGATACCATTGTAGTTTCCTCATATGCAGTCTTGCATATGGAATTAGTAGAATGCAGGATGCCATGTAGCCCAGAGCCTGCACAATTTTTCTTGCAGATAACCGGGTCTTTTGTTGCCATGTTTTTGAAGTAAACAGTCAGTTGCCTTTGTTTGTCTGGCGTGAGATAAGCCATCTGGGCAGTTGTATTTAAGCTTGCACCCAGGAATATTATTGCTTGAGAGGGTACTAGTTTGGATTTATTTTCGTTTACTGTGTACCCTAGGCAAATCTTTTTACGAGCGCCAGATGCTTTAGTAGAATGTCTTTGGTCTCTGCTTGAATAAGGCAGTCGTCCAAGTACAGATATATTTGAATTCCTCTGTCTGCAAAAAGCAATTACTGGTGCCAGGCATTTTGTGAAGACGCTGGGCGCAGTAGATAAGCCAAAGGGCAGTGCAGAGAATTGGTAGTGCATTGTGCCAGCTATGAATCTGAGGTATCTCCTGCAAGATTGTCTGATTGGTACATGCAGGCATGCCTCTTTGAGGTCCAAAGTTACAAGAAGTTACAAGCCAAGTCTTCGTGCCCAACATGGGCAGAAGTTGCTGCAGAGTCAACATTTTGAATTTTGGAACGTCCAGATAAGTATTTAGAATAGACAGGTCCAGAATTGGTCTCCAGGCTTTGTCCTTTCTTGGCATTAAGAAAAGTCTTGAGTAAAATCCTTGTCCCTGCTCTTGTTGCGGCACTGGCTGAATAGCCCTCATGTCCATAAGAGAGGAAATTTGTTTTTGTGCCTCTGCCCATTGATTGTGTGGCAGGTCTGGCATAACTTTTGCCTTTGGAAGGGTGTGAAAGTGGAACCTGTAGCCCTGAGAGACTATATTTAAGACCCATTTGTCCTGGGTGATCCTGTGCCAGTTTTGTGCAAAAAGTGCTAGCTTTCCCCCCAAGAGTGCTGCCAAAAGATAAGTGCTTGGCATTGACAGAGGGAAGTCATTGGGACTGTTTTCTATAAGGCTGTGATTTATCTTCTCCCCTTTTGGAGGTAGAATCACCCCATTGTTTGGGCCTGTATGAGCCCTGGAACTGTTGCCTGCCTCTAGGGCGTCTGAATCTGCCTCTTTGTGGCCTGTCTGACGCTGGAAAGGACCAGTTCTTAGAAGGCCAGTTCCTGCTAAATCTAGGTGGTTGTGCCTGTAAGAAATCCTTTACTGTCTGCATAGATTTAGCTTTATCCTCCATTTTCTTTAACACCTCTTCTGCCTTAATACCAAACAAAGTATCATACTGTAATGGAGCATCCAATAATTTTGCTTTAACATAATCAGGAAGATTCTGTTCTTTTAACCAAGCATGCCTTCTAATAACAGAACCTGTAACAGAGGCCCTGCACGAGGCCTCCAGTGAATCATAACCACATTGCAAAGTATGTTTTCCCACTTGTTCAGCTGCATGCAATAAATCTTGCAAATCTTTGTTCTCAGAACATTTAGAATGTCAACATTTTTTGTTTTAACAAAGACATCAAGTATTGCTGATATTTGCGCATATGAAACTGACAATTTAAAGCCCTTACAGCCAAGGTAGCAGAAGTGTAGATTTTTTCCCCCATCTGTCCAAAGCCCTAGAATCTCTATCTGAGGGGACAGGGTTTTTAGCAGTAGCAGCCTTCACCCCTTGGGCCCTGTGAGATGGTTACTGGGTCCGCAGCAGGGTTTTTATATAGAAATGTATGGGAATCTGGGACTCTAGTATCTGTCCGGCTTAACAGGTGTAGGAGGTAACGAATCTGGAGACAGGCCGGACTCTGAAAATACATCTACTATGTCTAAAACAGGAGGAATTGCAAGAGGTCTGTGCTGAGTTAGTAAAAGAAAGTCTCTAAGCCTTTTCTTAGAATCTGAATAATCTTGGCTCTCCCAGTGGAAATGCTCCCTCATGGTATGCAGGGTTTCCCCAAAAGAATAATCCTCAGGAGGAGAGGCTGAACGAATAGAATCTTCAGTATCAGAATCCTCATAGGGAGGAATAGAATATCCCTGTTTTGAAGAGGAATCAGAGGAAATGGAAACCTGATCAGAGGAATCATATTCAGTATCTTGCCTAGGCCTCATCAGGAGGGGGATGGGAACCCCTGATCAAAGTAATTAGGTCTTCGGCCATTTTGAGCATCTGTTTCTTAGGCATAGAAGTCTGTCCTGGAGAATGCTGTACTTTGTCTTTAAAACTGTTTTAGACTTTGTCTTGGATGCTGAAGTAGGCTTGATATAAAAGTTGTGTAGGTCTGGAGACACCCTCAGCAGCAGATGCCTGCTCAGCGGCTCCGGGCCCATCTGAGGGATTAGTTTCCGAAGGGCCAATACCTTGAGTATCCAGAGGCCTAGTTGTCTCCACGTGGGAGTCGGAAGTGACCTGTGGCTCTGAGGTAGCGGGAGTCAGGGGTTGCGAAAGCGCCTTATTGAGCACCGGCGAACCGGCGACTGGCCTAGAAGAGGCTTCGTCGTCTGTTTTGGACCTCGGATGCCTGTCCTTTTCTTTATCCTTGCGCTTTTTATGAATTCCGGTCATCGGTTGCTCCAACGGCATTATATAGTTAAACCTTCGGCCAAAGTAACGAAAAGCAAACTCGTACCAACGCTTTATTGTGCGTTGGTTAAATCTAGCACAAAACAGACAACTAGCAACATCGTGGTCAGGGCCTAGGCAAGGAATACAGTAAGAATGAAAATCCTTATGAGGTATTTGCTTCCCACAAGAAATACAATTGTTAACTTTTTCTGACATCTGTCTGGAGCAAGAAAAAAAAGTTTCCCCAATGAGGTACTTAGTTTTATTGAAGACTTTGGATCTGAAATTCAATTTCGAAAATGTCAGGAGTCGGCCGACCGGCACTTGCGAACTACTTTTGCTTCGGGCACCGCACGGCAAGAAAGACTGAAGAAAATGGCGGCGGCTGCATCTTTTATACCCCTGGTGCACTGACGTCAGGGAAGAGGCGACAGCAACCCACGACAGACCAGGACTTTGGAATTCAGGCCGACTGCAGGTAGCCTGCCAGCAGGATAACCTCGGAGTAATGACTGCAACAGTGAAACACGATGAACATCATGCTGGAGGGATAAGTTCCTGACCCAGAGACTCCCCATACTCTGGAATACATTGCCCATACATGTTAAGCAGAGCACCTCCTTGGCCCTCTTCAAAAGAAACCTTGACAATTGGATGGGAGATAGGAAATTCACCCTGGGGATTATGTCAGTCACCCTGCTAGACAGGGGTCGAGGGAAGTAAACATTGTGGGAAAAAATATCCGGGGAATTCTTTGGCTAGGCATGTATAGGCCCTAGAACCGATAGCTTAGTACCAACCTATGAACAAAGAGCAGAACCCTGAAATGATTAGTGACTGGCTCCCAGCCAGAAGTGTAAAAATCTTATGGATCACCTGTTCATCTTTATATGATAGTACACATCCTGATGATCTATTGAGCACATCCAACTGTCATTTTCTAAAAAAGGAAGAATGGAATGGGATTCATTTAAGATGCTGAGATTCCAGAACTGGTCTCCAGTCCAGTTTTCTTTGGCGCTAAAAATGAATCTTAAGTTCTGGATTCTATCTGGTCTGGGGGACCCTCTTGGATGACTCTTTCTAGCAGCTTTTGAATCTGAAGTGTTGCTTGTTCCCTCTGAATAGGTGGAACATCAGGGAATTTTCTTGAATTGGGAGGATAAAAGGAAAATGGTATTGTATAATCTCTGGAAAGGATTCTCTGCACCCAAATATCTGTTAGTTCTAGCCAGGCTCTCTGGTGCAGGGACAAATTAATCCAGATTACCTCCAGAGGGGGAGAATCGGGCCTCCTCTCAGAGCCACTTAAGAGTTGACCAAACAACGAATCTCTGGACTTTTGATTCCATGGGCTACCTCTGCAGTGAGGGTGGCATTCTACCATTTGAGTACCCTCCTCTGCCCCTGGGGGAACTTCCTCCACGTGTGTCCAGGAAAGACCCTTGGGTTTTTCTGAACCACATTTTCCCACCACCTCAATAATTCCTTAAAAAGGATCTCTGAAGAGGTGGAAAAACATGTGCCCACGACAGAAAGGGTCTTTCCATCCTTCTCACACCTGTACCATGTTTCATTTACCAAAGGGGACAAAGAGAAGTGCTGGCAAAAGAAGCATTAACAAAGACTTAAAGGGCTCTGCAAATTCACATAAGCGCATCCAGGTGCGTCTCCTAACCACAACAGCTAAAACTGATGAGCCACATGGAGGAGCTGGACATCAATTGTAGAATAGCCAACTGAAAGGAGACTGATGCTTTCACGTCTTCAGAAACGGATCCTAGTGTCATGGATTACTACGGCTATCGAACCGGAGGTCATTTTAAGCCTAGCCATTTCATCCCAATGTATTACCATGAAAATGCTAGTCAGTACCAAAGACTGCATTTAGTGATGACTGCCCATATCCAGGAAGGTTGTAGGCAATATCCACAGTAAGAATTTGCGGTGCCCCATCCATTCGTCTAAGTTCCTCTAGGACAGGGTTAGAGATGCTCTGTTTCACATGAATTGGTAACCCGTTTCAAAGATGCAGCAGTTGCTGGGAGATGAATCTGCATCTGTCCTTCCAGCAAGTCCTATTTAAGTTGCAAGCCATATCTAGGTCCCTGGAATGGGTAGCCCTAGTCCCGTTTGATTTACTGATATGCAGCGAGTTCATCAGGTTTGGGTCTTGGATTGCTCTGTATTGCCAGACATAAGTCATCCCCAAGAAGTCTTTACAGCACGGAGTACAGTGATGGGGACTTTAGTCGGTCTGTGTAACACACATGCTGGAGCCCCCTGATCTGTGTAACACACATGCTGGAGCCCCCTGATCATCTTTGTTAGAAACCCTTGAGGTCTCTTCAGTTGCTGCAGGTGCTTTACATGGTACATGCCAAATGGGAAGTTATACTCCATTATGGGCCGGATTAGTGCCTAGTACAGAGTGTTATACCCTCTTTTGATCTCGAGCAGATGCCTTTACTAATCAAGTGTGCTACGTAGAAATCCTTCCTTGCTACAGTAGACAGAGGGAGGTCGAAGTTTGCAATCAACTTGTGATGCCAGGTCCTTCTCCATTTCATTGGTACTTAGGATATTGTTGATGATTTGATAGTGTAAAGGGACATTCTTTGTGCCAAAGGGAATGGTGATTCATTTCTTTGCATTCGGTTTGAGACCGTGGCTAATGCACCAGTCGCTGGTCTGCACGAGACCCTCCTGGAGTATAGTGACATCATTTGGGGATTCAAAGATTGAACCTAGTCTGCAGTCATCTGCAAACTTGGTCAGCCTCAACCCCTCAGTTTTGAGTTTGCCAAGTTTATCAGTAATGCCTGAATGTGGGAAGGTGTCGAAAGCCTTTGCCAAGTCTAGGTATGCTGTGGGCACAGATTTGCCTTCATCAATGGCCTTGGTCACATTTTCATAGAAGTCCACCAGATTTAACATTCAGGATCTGCTCTTGACAAAGCCGAATTGGGTAGGATACAGAGTTTGAAATTTGCCTATGTCCATTTATGAGGACCATAATGATGCGTTCCATCACCCTACAGATGAGGCTGGTCAAGCTTATGGATCTTTAATTCCCCTTGTCTGTTGCTAGGTCACCTTTGTGGAGGGGAACATCTGTTGCAGTTCTCCATTCTGCAGGAAAAAAAAAAAAAGCTTGTGGTTAAGCTATGATTGAAAGAGTACTTAATGGTGACATTAGTTCACATTTTAGCCTGTTTAGAAGACAACTTAGAATGTCATCTGGTCCCATATAGGCTGTTTTTTGCCTTGGACAAAGCATAGAGGACCTGCTTTTCAGATATGTAGGGTGGGGTAAGGGAATTTGGGGGAAGGTTTGTCATGAGGGGATAATGGAGTGAAATTTTTGCCAAACATATCCACTAGCAGGTTTATCATCTCTGTGGGGTCGGTGTGTGATACCATTTGGTCACTATTTCTGCACATGCTTAGGTCCTACCTTTTAAGCTACGTACATAGCTGTAAAAGATCTAACCGTTATCCTTGGCTGTACTTGCCAAGTCTCGTAAATGAGCCCTTAGAGGATTTGAAAAGTTGTCTTATTTGCCTGACGAGGTTGAAGTGGGTGCTGTTCCATTGTTGGGGCCTTGCCTTTGTTTTCTTAGACAGCAACCTTTTGTATTTATTGTAAAGTTTGTTGATGCTGGATGTCCACCATGGCAGCTTGTTTTTACTCGAGTCTCTGGCTTTGATTCTTTCTGGTACAGCTGAGTTTATACACTTATGCAAGTGATTGTACAGGGCTTTAGGGTAAGCTTCACCATAGTTACCACTTCCAGCTTGGGGTGAGGGTTGGAATGCATTTATACCTTCAACAAGGAGGGTATAGTTTGCCTTGGTGAGGTTTCTTAGTCTAATTTCACCCTTTGTGAGTTCTGATGTTAGTGCCTGCTTGATGGTGACTGTTTTATGGTCAGAATTAACTGAGTGCCCAAGAATTGCAGCAGTGCATCTGTGACATGTGAGGACCAGATCCAGAATGTTTGATCCTCTTGTTGGGATATGAACAATTTGTTCCAGGGCATTTGAATTAGTCAAGGAAAGCTTGCACTAGCAATTTGGGGCTAGCGTAGGTTTCCCAATTCATGGTGGGATAACTGAAATCCCCCATAACCAGTGTGTTCGGTAAAATTTGGACCGTCTCCAGTTTGATCAAGTAGTTTCGTGGGTGTCAGGACCCATGGAGTGGGATCTATAACTGGCTATGACTTGAATGGGGGTCTTACCCACTCTAACCTGGACTGGGATTAACTCCATGGAGTTGTCCAGTCTACACAGGAGAAGAATTTATCTCCAGTTTAGATAGAAATACCGCCTTCTTTTGGTTTTCAAAACATTCATTTTGCAGTCTAAAGGTGTGGAAGGCGTTGTAGCCTTGCAAGGCTAGGGTAACTCTCCGAGGTCTTGAACCAGGTTTCTGTGACTGCACAGGCATCTTCTTTTAGCGATAGAAGTGCTTCCAGGGAGTGCAGTTTTTGGTTTAAGCTCCTAGCATTTAGCAGCACGACCTTCATTTTATTCTGGTTAGCTAATTTTATGTCAGTAATGTTGTTCGAGACCTTGTCTAACAAGTCACTATGGGGGAGGAAAGAGCCTTTGCTAGCAGCCGAAAGCCTAGAGGTGCAAGATGCAAACCGCCTCTGGCAAAGCAGCAAGGTTCGTCGACCATGGCTTCCCAAGCTGACAGGAACTGGATCCCCTTTGAATGACACCAAAACTAAGCCAACTATTGAAATCAATCATTTTTTGTTTATACTGCGGCATCATTCCAAGTGAGGGTAGTCTGCTGCTCAAGGCTAAGGACATACCTGCCTGGGACACATACTCAGAGAGCTCAAGAATGCCTGTCTTCATATAATCCAGTGAGGTACGTCTCAGGTTGTTCACACCAACATGAACTATGACAGAGTCATAATGGTCCTTGTTGCTGAGGGACCTGAAGGTGCATGCATGACCTGATGAATCCTTGCACTGGATAGCCAGCTGACCATGACTCTTATTACTGAGTCTCCAATGATAAGAAAATTTGTTTTTGCGTGTTTCGCATTATTGGCTTGATGGTTGAGACACTGGTGTTGCTATGTGTCATGGGTGCTGTGGGTAGGTGTTATAGCAGTCGTGTTTTGGAGATCTCTGGTGTTTAGTTAAGTTTTTTCAATAGAACCTCAGTGTAAGTAGATTTTTGTGTTTGATGCGTACTGTGTGTATCAGTAATGATAGTATGTGCATATGTACTGATGGGTAAAAGTTAACAACCTCTTCTGTATTACCTTTTTGAGTGCAATAGAGTATGGATTCAAGATTCTTCATGTAGATGCGTCTCTTGCGCTCAGTACTAGAGCGAATTATTAAAGATGGGTTGTCAGTGTACATGAGGCAATTGCTACACTGTCTCAAGGGACCCAAGTCAACAAGGTTGGCAGGAGAAACAAGGGTAGTCTAACTGTCCATAATGCTAGGTTGAACACTGTTGTCACTACCAAGTTTAAGCCCAGGGTACGAACGACACCCAAGAAACAGACGACCCACGCTCAGGTGCCTGCTAACTTCCCTCAGTCTCAAAGGCTTAAAATGGCGGAAGACCTTATTATGCTAATCGGGGGGGGGGGCAGCTACCCCCTCCAAAAGGAAAAGAGATCTGTCCCCTGTAGTTTTGTCTGAACAAGAGAGAGTCAGATGAATCTGATGCATATGAATATGAAGACATGCAACCACTCACCACTTGAGGATTCTGATGCAGAGGATTCCATTCCTTCAGCCTCTCCCCCAGAGGATTTTTCCTTTGGGGAAATCCTGCATATCTTAAGGGAGCATTTTTCAATGGGAGAGTCAGGACTACCCTCAGTCTAAAAAAGAGACTCAGGGAATTCCTAGATCTTCCAAAACACAGACCCTTAAGCCATCCCCCCCAGTCCTGGATGTTGTGAAGGATGCTTTTTCTCGAATCCAGCTTGGCTCCTGGTGCCCTTCCATCTGCTCCCAGAAAACCAGACAGGTACTATATAGAGTCCCTGACTCACATAAATATCTTTTTAAAAATCCTACAGCTGACCCTGAGGTCATCTCTCAAGGGCCAAAAGGGATTAAAGCAAACTCTGCTAGGAATCCCATCTCCTCAGACAGGGATTCACGAGCATTAGACAGATGGGGTAAAAAAGTATGCACCTCAGCTACTCTTGCTATCAGGGCACTAAATTGTCAGTTCCATATGCTGAAATTTCAACATACCTTGGAACTCAAACAAAAAATGTCTTCCTTCCCTGCTTGGGCAGAATCTAAAGATTTACAAGATTTAATGCATTCTACAAATCAAGTAACTAAATACACATTGCACTGTGTTTTTGGCACCCTAGAAGCTTCTTGCAGGACAGCAGTCACTGGATCTGTCATTAGAAGGCATGCATGGCTTAAGAAACAGCCCCTGCATTTGGGAGGGTGGCCTAATGGTTAAGGTGTTTGCCTTACAAACACAAGGTACAGGGTTTGAATAACACAAGGGATAATTGGCAAGGCTTAAATGGCTCGCAAGGGCAGTTAGCCTAGTAAATAAAAAAATGGCATTGGGAGGGTGGCCTAATGGTTAAGGTGTTTGCCTTACAAACACAAGGTGCAGGGTTTGAGTCTCACAAGGGATAATTGGCTAGGCTTAAAATGGCTCGCAAGGGCAGTTAACTTAGTACTTATCGATGAACCTATGAACCATGTTAAATCTAAATTGTTGGATGCCCCCTTGCACAAAGATAACTTATTTGGGACTAAGGCAGAAGAGGTCTTAAAAAGATGTAAGAAAAAGCAAAATCTATGCAAACAGTTAAGGATTTCTTGTGGTTCCAGCCCCCTAGGTTCAGCAGGCATTGTCACTTCAAGCACTGGTCCTTTCCTGCTCCCAGTAAACCGGCCCAGTCGAGGTAATGTGGAAGAAAACCTTCCAGACAGCAGACCCAGGGAATGCAGAAATCTAAGCAGTGGATTACCTCCACTTCAAAACCAGGGAGTTCTAAGCCCACCCCTTACAGTAAGGACTCACAATGACTCAACCACCTCCACCCTCTCCCTCTGCACACAGTCACTTACCCCTAGGAGAAAAACTCTCCTTTCATTCAACTACCTGGATCACTATTAGCAAGAACCACTGGTTTCTGAACATAATGTCTCGGAGATACAAATTTTCCTTTCACACCCTTCCAATCCCAAAAGGGTTCTCAGATATACCACCAAATCAATGGACAGAGGCTCAAAAGCAAATAATTTCCCTACTCTCTATGAGGGCAATAGAGCACATTCCTGCAGAACAGACAGGCCAAGGTTTCTACTCCAGACTGTTTCTGGTGCCCCATCCTCGATCTACTCTAAACACCTTCCTGGTGATCCCAACATTCAAAATGCTCACCCTACAGCAGCTGCTACCTATGCTCTCTAAGGACGTTTGGCTAGCCACCCTAGATCTAAAAGAGGCTTACTTCCACATTCCTATCAGGGGAATTTTGCAGGAAATATCTCCACTTCAGGGCAGGATCTCAACACTTGCAGTTCTCTGCTCTTCCTTTTGGCTCATCTATTGCTCCCAGAGTTTTCAAAAATGTCTGGCTCCGGCCATTGCATTTTGCAGACAAAGAAATATACAGATTTATCCATATTTAGATAACTGCCTCATTCAGGCAAACAGCCAGGAAAAGCTGCTCAAGCACCTGGCCTTTATAAAGACCCCACTAACCTCCTTAAGGTACACAATCAACGAAAGGAAATCCAAACAGGTGCCCACACAAAGGATAATATTCCTGGGAGCAAGTCTGGACACAACATCCCAGATAACATACCTTACTCCAGAGAAACAAATGTTCCTGACAGCCTACTTCCCTCAACTAGCCACCCAGACCCCAGCTAACTGCAAGGAAGATCCTGCAAGCTCTGGGGTTCATGGCATCTTACATGCTACTCATTCCATATGCCAGACTGCATACAAGGAAACTTCAATGGTACCCAAGAAGCCTTTGGTGCCAACACTTTCAGGACATGGAAACACTTCTACCTACAATTCTTTCCCTCAGAAAAGATTTTCTTTGGTGGGCAAAAGCATGCTCCCACAAGGGAATGCCCTTCTCCCCACCCTCCGCCGCCCAGACCCTCACCACAGATGCATCAGACTACGCTTGGGGTGCCCACTGGGACAGCAGGTGCATACAGGGCCAATGGAGCCCACAGCAAATCCCTCTGCACATCAATCAAAAAGATGATGGCTGTGCAGTTCGCCTTGATAGCTTTCGAGACACTTCTCTCTCCAGGGGCTCTCCTGATCAAAACAAACGCCACTGTGATGTGGTACATCAACAAACAGGGAGGGACTCACTCCTACTCTTTATGTAGGCTGCCCATGACCCTTTGGCACACAGCCGCTACCATGCACCTACACCTGTTAGCACAATTCCTACCAGGCACTATCAACTCTCTGGCAAACCAATTAAGCAGAAATCTTCTAGACCTACATGAGTGGCAACTCAACAGAAGTAGCTTCACCCTAATAACTCAAATGAGGAACCCTGAAGGTCGACCTCTTTGCCTCCAACACTAACCATCAGCTCAGCAAATTCTGCATGAGAGAGCATTATGGCTTGGAAAATGGATGCCCTGCCCTTCCCCTTGGTCAACCTATCAGTCTATGCCTTTCTTTCCCTCCCTCTCATCCCCAGGGTACTGCTCAAAATAAGGGAGGAAAAACCAAGGACTATTTTGATAGCTCCAGACTGACCCCGGCAGCACTGTTACCCCTTGCTGTGCAGCCTCCCCCCCCCCCCCCGGCATCTTCCTCAGATTCCAAACCTCCAGTCCCAGAGGGAAGGGGAATTCATGCATCCCCAATTGTAGAGACTCAATTTGGCAGCTTGGCTTAATCCCTAACCCTGAACCAATCTGCCAACCTCAGTAAACAGGTTCTGGATGTTATCCATGAGGTCAGACGTCCTAGCACCAGAATGTCTTATGAAAACAAATGCAAAAGGTTCTGCACCTGGATCCAGGCTAAGGGAGCCAATATGGCACAGCCCTCCCTCACTCTCATCCTGGATTAGTTAGCTGACCTATTACACAGTGGCCTCTTTCTCCTCTATAAAAAATTCATGCCTCTACTATTTCTGCTAATTTTCCCACTGAACAGCCCCTTTTCTCACACCCTTTGATCAAACAGTTCCTAAGAGGGGCTAGCAACTTGAGAACACCCAGCAGGGCACCAACACCAGCTTGGGACCTTAACTTTGTTTTGGAAAAGCTCACCCTGCTCCCTTTCGAACCAGCTTTCTCTGCAGAGCTAAAATGTCTCTCCTGGAAAACAGCATTCCTTCTGGCCATCACTTCAGCCAGAAGACTCTCTGAGTTGCAAGCACTCATGGCTGTGGAACCCTTCATCGTTTTCCATGGAGACAGGGTATCCCTCAGAACTAACCCATTCCTTATGCCAAAAGTGGTTTACAGTGTAATTCTCAAACAATCCATTCATTTGCCCACCTTTTTTCCCAATCCCCAGAACAACGGGGAAAGGATTCTTCACTCTCTAGATGTGCACAGACAGCTCAGATTCTACCTTGGCAGAACTAAATCCTTCAGAAAGTCTGATCAATTGCTGGTTAGCTTTACTACAGGGGTAGAAGGCAAAGCCATCTCCAAACAAACCATTTCAAAATGGATCGTGCACTACATCCATTTCTGCTACAAAATGCATGGAAAGCCTCCCCCCAAGGGAGTCAGGACACACACCACCAGAGCAGGCTCCACCCTCTGCAGCTTTCCTTAGAGGAGTCCCCACCAGGGACATCATGGAGGCTGACACCTGGACATCTGTTCACACTTTTACCAAGCATTACCACCTGCCTCTCTTCTCCAAATCCAGGGCAGGGTTTGCTCTGCAGTCTTGCAGGGCATCCTAGCCTGGCCCTAGTAGCACAGACTGCCTCCACCCTTTTCCTCAGCTTTGGGAATCAACCCAAATGTGATGGCTGCAACAGTGAAACATGAAGAACCTAGTACAGTTGTGTACACTTACCATAAATGTAGATGTTAGAGTGTATTCACTGTTGCAGTCCCGGTTACCCTCCCTCCAGCCCCCTTTCTTCTCTTTCTCCTTTAACAATTTGTTGTTATCCTTAACTTACAAGGGATTTTTGGGTATTTATTTTCCACTGGCAGGGTTTCTTCCTCCAGAACCTGGCCTCCTACTTGGGGGCTCCTGACAGGTTAGGACAAGAAAAACTGATGTAATGGCGTCAGCTGCCTTACTTTAAACTACTGATGACATGACGTCAGTCTTCAAGCGTCAGCAACCGACGCAGAAATACCAAGTCTCTGGTATTCGGGCCGGCTGAGGGCTAGCAGGGATAACCCAAATGTGATGACTGCATCAGTGAAACACAAAGAACATCAACACAGAAAACTAACTATTAAGACTAATTAACAGCAAGCATCTAATATATACATATATATATATATATATATATATATATATATATATATATATATTTTTTTTTTTAAACAAAGAGGGGAAGAAAAAGAAACATACAAAGGTAGTTAGAGCTATGACAAGCGTAGAAGACAAAGAGTAAAAGTAAAAAAATAGAAGTTATGTCCTTACCATAACGTTCCATGTGGAGTGTTCATCTTGCCTTTGTTCTTACACCTGGGTTCGGAGCCGATCCTCGGCTCCGTGTCGGCCGCTTGCAAGCTCTGCATCGAGGAGAAGCTCGAGACAACCTAATACCCACAATCCCCCTCTGCCTTTACCTCAGATCTAGTTTGCAAGCAAACTAGCAGTCAGAGAGAGAGCACACTCATGCCAAAAATTACACAAAGCAAGAATCATCTATATATATATATATATATATATATATATATATATATATATATATATATATATATATATATATATATATATATACACACACACACACACACACACACACACACACACGTACATCATACATATACAACCACTGCAAATGCAGAAGCAGAATACTCCAGACCAGGCACCAAATGAACGTTCTTCCTGAGGGTGGGAGGGTGGGAATGTAAGAACAAAGGCGAGATGAACACTCCACATGGAACGTTATGGTAAGGACATAACTTCTATATGTGAGAGTGTTCGATCTCGCCGTTTGTTCTTACACCTGGGTAGCGTCCCTAGCTCCATGTTCCTGAGGAACTCACGGGAGAACGTTCTTGAGCACAGTGGAACCAAAGGTTGCCCTGTCCCTAGAAACCCTATCCACTTTGTAATGAGAAATGAAGGTATGTGGTTTAGACCAAGTAGCAGCCGCACAAATAGTGTCTAACGGTAGGCGAGCTGCATGAGCCAGGGATGTAGACACTGATCTTGTAGAATGTCCTTTAGGTTTGACAGATAAAGTTTGATTTGAAGAATCATAAACGTATATAATACAATCAGTTAGCCATTTGGAAAGAGTTCGTTTAGTAACCGCTACACCTTTCCTGCTGTCAGCAAAGCCTACAAAAAGTTGATCAGATTTCCTGTGATCCTTTGTTCTATCCAAATAAAACCTGAGTTGTCTATGGACATCCAATTTGTGTAACATATACTCTAACTTATTAGAGTGATTCTTGAAAAAGGTAGGTAATTCAATGGACTGATTAATGTTATTGATAGAGCAAACTTTGGGGAGAAAGGATGGATTAGTGCGAAGAGACACTCTGTCAGAGTGAAAGATCAAATAAGGGTGTTTAATAGAAAGAGCCTGAAGCTCAGACACTCGCCTAGCGGATGTAATGGCTACCAAGAAGAGAGTCTTCCACGATAAATACTTCAATGGACAAGAGGAGGCTGGTTCAAAAGGGGGCAACATCAATTTAGATAGTAAAAGGTTCAGATTCCAAGGTGATGTAGGAGTTCTAACTGGTGGTGTAATATGGAAAGATCCTTTTAAAAAGGCCTTACAAAGTCTGTGAGCCATAATAGGTGCCCCACATTCTTCCACATGAAAGTTGGAAATGGCAGCCAATTGCACTCTTAAAGTGGCAGGAGAAGCTCCTTGATGGAACAATTCTGTTAAAAACTCCAAGATCTTGTTTAACGGAGCTATGACAGGGTCCAAATGATGTGAATTTACCCAGAACACAAAACGCTTCCATTTACTAGTGTAGGTCTTTGTAGTGGAAGCTTTATGAGAAGCCACTAGTGTATTCTGAACTGCCGGTGTAAGAGAATCAGACCTGGCTAAAAAGGGAAGCGGAACAGCCAAGCTGCTAGATGGAGTGATTCGAGTGAGGGGTGAGGAACCCCTGACGAGTGAGTCAGTAGATCTGGCTCTGGGTCCAGGATCCAAGGTCCCCGAATGCGGTGTTGCAAAAGAAAGGGGAACCAAATTTGACGAGGCCAGAATGGGGCAATGAGGATTATCGTCCTTTGTAGGTTGTTGGCTTTCTGCAGAAACTTTGCAATCAGGGGAAAGGGAGGAAAAGCGTACAGGAGACCTGGGGGCCAATCGTGCACCAGCGTGTCCCTGGGGACTTCCCCTGGAGGGTAATAGGGCAAAGTAGCTCCTGCATTTGGCGTTCATTGGAGACAAAATGATCGCAGGAAGGCTGGCCCCACTTGAAAAATCTTCTTCGCAACTGACTGTTTGAGGACCACTCGTGAGGCAACAGGATTGCTCTGCTCAGCTTGTCGGCTATGACGTTGGATGACCCCGGGATGTGCGTTGCGATCAGAAAGCGACCCGTGGACTCCCCCATTGCCAAATTCTCATGGCCTCTCTGCATAGCTGATAAGACCTGGTTCCCCCTTGCTTGTTTATGTACCAGACTACAGACATGTTGTCTGTCTGAACTGCAATAGTCCCTAGAGGAAGAAGGGGAGCAAAGTGTTGCAACGCTAGAAACCCTGCCCTCAACTCTAGAACATTGATGTGCAGATTGTACTCTAAATTGGTCCATTCGCCTTGGACTGTCTGTCCCTGAAAGATGCCCCCCCACCCTATCAGGGAAGCGTCCGTGGTCACCGTAGCTGTCGGCGTGGGTAGCACAAATGGTCTTCCGCTGGAAAGGTTGCAAGTCTGAAGCCAGCAGGCTAGATGTGATTTGCATGTGTTTGTAATCAGAATTTCGTGTGTCAGAGGTAGCTGTTGGAATGACCATTGTGCAAACAGTAGCCATTGTAGAACTCTCATGTGCAGTCTTCCCAATGGTATCGCAATGAGAGAAGCTGCCATGAGACCCAAAACCTTCAGAACCAGTTTTGCTGGGGATTTTCTGGATGACAGAAGGATAGATATGTGACTTTGTAGTGAGGCTATCCTTTCTGGAGGGAGCCTTAGAATTAAATGATGCGTATCTAATTCCGCTCCTATGAATAAGATATGCTGTGATGGCTGTAGTAAAGATTTTTCGAAATTTACGGAAATTCCGAGGTGAACACAAAGTTGTAGAGTGTAATCCCTGGCCTGTATCAGTTGACGCCGGGTGGTGGCAGAAAGGAGCCAGTCGTCCAGATACGGAAACACCTGGAATCCTAGGCGTCTCAGATGAGACGCTACCACTGCCATGCATTTGGTGAAAACCCTGGGGCTGAGGTCAGACCAAAGGGCAGGGCTCGAAACTGATAGTGACTGGCTCCCAGCCGAAGCGCAAATGATCTCTGGACCCTGGCCATTTTGATGTGGTAGTATCGCCCTTCAGATCTATTGAGCACATCCAGTCGCCCTTCTGTAAGAATGGAAGGATCGATTGAAGCGTGACCATTCGAACTTCTCTTCCTTGACGAAGGTGCTGAGGTTGCTTAGGTCCAGAATCGGCCTCCAGTCCCCTGTCTTCTTTGGAACTAAAAAGAACCTTGAGTAAGTTCGAATCCTATTTGGTCCGCTGAGACTGGTTGGATGACTCTTTTCTAGCAGCTTTGAAATTTCTATAGCTGCTGGGTCTCGCAGATGGGCGCACATCTGGGAGTCTTCTTTGGAATGGGAGTGGATAGAAAGGGTATTCTGTAACCTCTGGTAACCACGCTTTTACCCAGTTGTCTGTAGTAAGATTTTGCCAGGCCTGAGGGTATAAAGCTAAGCGACCCCGACTGCCTCCAGAGCAGGACAGTCGGGCCTCCTCTCAGGAGTGCTGGAAAGGTTTTCCAGGGGTGTATCCCTGTCACCTTGGTTTTTGGACCCCTCTGCCGCCAGGGCGGCGTCTTCCACCTCTGCCCCTCCTCTGCCTCTAGAGGGGCATCACCCTCGTGCCTGGGAAAGATCCTTGGGGTTTTGAAACCACATTTTTCCACCGTTGCCCTTTGGGGTACGGTCTGGATGGGGTGGAAAACGGACTCCGACAGCAGACAGAGTCTTTCCCTCCTGTTCACACCGGGTAAGGGTCCCCTTTACTTTGGGGCCAAAGAGAGTGGCACCATCAAATGGGGCGTTAGTAAAGGAAGACTTGAAGGCTTCCGCAAATGAACATAAGCGCATCCAGGATTGTCTTCGAAGAGCAATCGCTGAAGCTGCTGCTCTACTCGATCCTTCAGCTGCGTATGAGATCAGCCTCATAGATGAGTTAACAATGGATGTAAGGGTATTGAGATGTGCTGTAACTTTCTCTGAAACAGCAGCATCTGTAGTACCCTGGAGGGTATCTCCCAACTCTTTGATTAGATCCCTCTGTAGACGTGTAAAGTGGGTCAAATAGTTCAGGGATTGCATAGAAAAAGCCGCTGAACTAAAAATGCGCTTCCCGTACTTGTCCATAGTCCTAGAATCTTTGTTAGGCGGATGGACAGATGAGGAAGATTCCGACATCTCCTTTTTCGTGGCCGCTGCCACCACCATAGCGTCCACTGGAACTCCCTTTGTGAGGCAAGCCTTGTTTTGGGGTGCAGTAATATACTTATTAGGCTTTCTAGGGACTGTTTCCACCATGTCAGGTGTCTCCCACGCCCTTCGAGCAATCAGCTCCATTAACTCATCGAAGGGCGGAGTGACCCAGGAGGAGGAAGGGCGAGCACCAAATGCCTTCAGCAAGACTGACTCATCCTCAGAAGGGGGAAGGGACTGCCAATCACCTCTCTGTTTCAGGATCTCCAAGATGTCAGCAAAAGAGACATCCTCTGAAGGTGACTTTGGGGACCCTTCTGACTCATCCAAGTCAGTGTCAGATGTCAATGATTCTTGTGGAGAATCTAAGTGTCTCCTCTTACACAATCTTTTCCTAGGGACTTCTTCGGGGGGAGCATCCGAAGAAGCCTCCGAGGAAGAGGGGGCACCCTCCAGGGGTGGCTGAGACACAGGTGCTCGACGCTTGGATGTGGCCGTTGGTGCAGAGGAGGATAACGGTCCTTTATGGGGAGGAGAGGCTGCTTCTACTGATGTGGTTGTCTGGGTAGACAACACCTTCCTCATGAGATCGAAGGCCCCCGGGTCCCGAGTCGAGGTATCTCCCGGTTCCGAAGAAATGGGAAGAATCCCCGAAACAGGCACCGAAGGCATCGACCCCGAGGACGGAACCGAGTCGATCCGAGCCGAGGCCCCGAGAGGGAGAGTCAGAACCGAAACATCGGTCAGACTCTCGGTCCCGGAACCAAGGATGGATCTTCGGCTCCGAGACTCCGGTACCGGATCCGATGGAGTCGAGGTGAACGGAGCCGACCGAGAAAAGGACGGTTTTGGCACAGAGGGCTCCACAATCAGTAGATCAGCCTCTTCCGGCTCCAAAGACTGGACAGGTCTCTGAGGAGGAACAGATGGAGATAACGGAAGGCCTTCAAGTCTCGACACCAATTGGGAGGAAACAGAGATGAGTATGGATAAGGCCGTATTCTCCATTAATTTCTGCACCACGCGGTCAACATCGGTGTCGGAGAGGGGCCTGGAAGAACGGGTCGAAGGAATCGAAGACGGAGCCGACCTCAACAGTGTCGGGGGAGGGAGCTCCGTCACCGGTTCCAAGACTCGAGGCTTGGACACTGACAACAGTTGAACACTAGGTCCAGAGGTCTGTGGAACCGGTGATCGAACCTTAACCGAAGAGCTCGGAGCCGATGACTTGGGCTCCGACGTCTTCGATTCCTTCGAGGATTTGAATGCCTGGTCTGAAGCATCCAGAGCCTCTTGAAAAGAAGGTTTTAATAAACCCCTATCCATGAGTTTCCTGCGCCTATCTGTCATGACCCTCCCACTGAAAGAATGACAAATAGAGCAGTCTTCTTGCAGATGGAGAGGGCCAAGACAGTAGACGCAGGAACTATGATTGTCAGTAACTCACATTTTTTGCCCACATTGGCAACAGTTGAATCCAGATTTAGCCTTCTCAGACATCTTAAACTTAATGTGGAACAAAAGGTGAGAAGTCAAGTCCAGCTAGTAAGTCCAATCCAGTGAAATTGTCAAATCCAGTTAAAGAAAAAATGTCTATCCGGTAGTCAATTTAGAAAGGGGTGGTAGGCCCCGAGGGAAACTCTAAGAAGTTTAAAATTAAACTTAAACGGAACCGAGAATTCCTCAACCGTACCACACACACACACTTAGTCACTAAGAAACTTTATAGAATAAATTTATCCTGAAATAACAAGAAAAAAAAAATCTTAATCTTAGCTTTAGTTGTTCGAGCTCGACCCAGTGATGCGAACGCTGCAGCGGCAAACTAGATCTGAGGTAAAGGCAGAGGGGGATTGTGGGTATTAGGTTGTCTCGAGCTTCTTCTCGATGCAGAGCTTGCAAGCGGCCGGCACGGAGCAGAGGATCGGCTCCGAACCCAGGTGTAAGAACAAACGGCGAGATCGAACACTCTCACATCAATTACTAATGATAGTAATTTGTAAAGTACACTAGTACACAACAGAAAAGTACCAAGGAAAAAATTAAAAGTAAAGGATTATTAGAACAGAAAAAAAGTACTTAACTAAATTTTAAATCTTAACGCTAGAGTGTTTATAACGACGTTATTTGCTGTGATGTGGCAGATGAGATCCTAGGTAATTGGGGTTGATGCATTCTGAGTAAGGGAGAAGCTCAACAGCTGTAAGTTCTCGCAAACTTTTGCAACAGTCGGATCTGCCAGATCAGATCACAAACTATCAGTTGAGGACAGAATGAAAACTGGCATCAGATCAGTAGTATCATCAGGGACTGATACCCATGGTATTCCATTTGACAAGAGCATGTGTACCAGCTCTCATAGGGTTTCTGTCCACACAATACCAGTCAGCTGATACGTTGGTATGTTAGGTGCAGTTGGATATTCATGTGAATTAGAGGGGAACAATGCACTCCATTATGGACAATGGTTTTGAGTATGGCCATAAAACATGCTACTCTGCTATGACAGCTGCTATAACTACCACTGCAGTGCAGTCTCTCTCTATTCACCAAGAAATCCCAGTGTGCAAACTCGCCGGCAGCCACAACTGACTGAGCAGTTCAAAAAGTTATAAAAAAGTAGAGTTGTGGCCAGAATTCCAAAGTCTAGGTCCGGCGTTAGTTGCTGTCGCCTCTTCCCTGACGTCAGTGTGCCAGGTGTATAAAAGATGCAGCAGATGCAATTTTCTTCAGTTTTTCTTGCCCCAGATGTCAGATGCCCCCAAACTGGTAGGCTGAAAAATATGCCAATAAAAATGCATGCACAAAAATAACATTTCCTTCATCTACAAGCAAATATACCAAAAAGGTTGTATAGGATAGAGAAGTGCAGATAAGTCCCAGCAAAGAAAAGGGGGATGGTGGGAGGGTAACCTGGTCTGCAACAGTGAATACACTCTAACATCTACATTTATGGTAGGTACACAACTGTACTATGTTCGTGTTTCACTGTTGCAGTCATTACTCTTGGATTGAATCCCAAAGCTGAGGATGGGTGGCTGGGCTAAATAAGATTAGGAGAGGCTATGAGGCCCTACAGAACTGCAGTGACAAAGCTTGCTCTGGACTTAGAGTGAAGAGGCAACTGTTAGTGCTTTGTGAAAGTGTGCACTGAACTCCAAGTTGCAGCCTCTAAGATATCTTTGGTTGGTACTCTTCTGAGGAAGGCTGCTGAAGTGGCTGCTGCTCTGGTGGAATGAGGCCTAACGCCCTTAGGCACTGATTTACCATGTTGAGAATAGCAGAAACGGATGCAATGGCCTATCCATTTAGAAACAAACAGTCTCCTTGTGATCCTGCAGCATATGACACAAAGTTGCTCAGTCTTTCTGAAAGCTTTAGTTCTGTCCAAATAGAAGTGTAACTGCCTGTGTATGTCCAAAGAATGCAGAATTTTCTCACCCTTGTTCTGTGGATTTGGATAAAAGGTAGGCAAGTGAATGGTTTGGTTGAGGGCCACACTGGATACCACCTTAGGCATAAATGTAGGATTTGTCCTCAGAGACACCCTGTCTGGATGAAAAATGATAAAAGGTTCCACAGCCATGAGTGCTTGTAACTCCGAGACTCGCCTTGCTGAGGTTATTGCTAGGTGTAGAGCTGTTTTCCAGGATAAGAATTTTATATCTGCTGTTGAAGCTGGCTCGAAAGGAGGCAGTGTGAGTTTTTTCCAAAACATAATTGAGGTCCCAGGTGCTCTCCTTGGAGGTCTAATGTTTTTGGCCCTGTGACGTACAGCCTTATTAAAGGATGAGAAGAGATAGGTGGTTCCGTATTGTAATGGGCTGAAATGGCAGAGGCATGAATCTTAATTGATGAGAAAGAAAGGCCTTTGTTCAGCATCTCAGTTAGGTATTGTAAAATCTGAGGTATATTTGGTACACACATGTCAATGCCTTGTTCCTGGCTCCAAGCACAGAATCTCTTCCATTTTTCTGCATAAGATTTCCTGGTACTGGGCCTGCTGGCCTCCAAGATAACATCCATAACAGCTTTTGAAAGAGGTGTGTGCTGAATGGTTACATTATCCGCCATGCTGCCAGATTTAAGGTCCTGAGTTGGCTGTGCAGGCTCCGATTGTTTTGTTGGGTCAGCAAGTGAGAAGTTTGAGGCAATATCCATGCTGGACCTTGAGACAAGCTCTTTAGGGTACCAGTGCTGGCGTGGCCAGTCTGGTGCAATCAGTATCATTTTTGGCTTTGCCTCTGACCTTTAGGATTACTTTGGGAAGGAGAGGCAGTGGAGGAAAGGCATATACTGTTAGATTTTTCCAGCTGAAGGATAGGGCGTGCACTTTCCATGCTTGCTTGTGATAAATCCTTGTGCAAAATCTCTGCAATTGGTAGTTGTGAGGGGAGGCAAATAGATCTACGTCTGGGCATCCCCATTTCTTTATTATCATGTTGAAGACTTGTGGATACAGTTTCCATTCATGGGGATCCATGAGATATCTGCTTAGTTCGTCTGCCAGAGTATTTGTTTTTCCTGGCAGGAATTCTGCTTGCAGGTGAATGTGAAAAGCCAATGCTGTGTCCCATGAGGTCATTGCTAGTCTGCAGAGGGGGTAGGAATGTGTACCTCCCTGCTTGTTTATGTACCACATGACCATAGTATTGTCTGTCTTTATCAGTAGCTGTCCTGGATGGAGCAGGTCCTTGAAGGCTGTCAGGGCATTTTGAACAGCTAGCATCTCTTTTTGATTGATGTGAAGATGCATCTGGTTTGCAGACCATGTGCCCTGAATACATTTTCCTGCCATATGGGCCCCCCCAGGCATAATCTGATGCATCCGTTGTTAGTGACTGTCTGGCTGTGGGTAAACTGAATGTCAGACCCTTGTTGTGGTGACAGGCTTCTGCCCACCATCGAAACTCCTGTTGTAGGCAGGGAATGAGTGCAATTACTGTCTCCAGGCTGTGGCAATGCTGAGTCCAAACACTTTTTAGATACCATTGTAGTTTCCTCATATGCAGTCTGGCATATGGAATTAGTAGAATGCAGGATGCCATGAAACCCAGGGCCTGCAGGATTTTCCTTGCAGATAAGTGGGTTTTTGTTGCCAATTTCTTGAAGTAAGAAGTCAGTTGCTTTTGTTTGTCTGACATGAGATAAGCCATCTGGGCAGTTGTATTTAAGCTTGCACCCAGGAATATTATCTCTTGAGTGGGCATTAGTTTTGATTTATTTTAGTTTACCATGTACCCCAGTTAGTAATCTTTTTACGAACGCCAGATGCTTTAAAAGAATGTCTTTGGTCTCTGCTTGAATTAGGCAGCCGTCCAAGTAGGGATATATTTGAATTCCTCTTTGTCTGCAAAACGCAATTACTAGTGCCAGGCATTTTGTGAAGACCCTTGGCGCAGTAGATAAGCCAAAGGCCAGTGCAGAGAATTGGTAATGCACTTGAGCCAGCTATGAATCTGAGGTATCTTCTGCAAGGATTGTCTGATTGGGACATGCAGGTATGCCTCTTTTAGGTCCAAAGTTATGAGCCAAGCCTTCTTGCCCAGCATGGGCAGTAGCTGCTGTAGAGTCAACATCTTGAATTTTGGAACTTCCAGAACCATATTTAGTATAGACAGGTCCAGTATTGGCCTCCAGGTTCTGTCCTTCCTGGGTACGAGGAAAAGTCTGGAGTAAAATCCTTGCCCCTGCTCTTGTTGTGATACTTGCTGAATGGCCCTCATGTCCATGAGGGCTGTCATTAGTTTTTGTGCCTCTGCCCATTGATTGTGTGGCAGGTCTGGCATACCTTTTGACCTTGGTAGAGTGTGAAAATGGAACCTGTAGCCTTGGGACACTAGGTTCAGGACCCATTTGTCTTGGGGTAACCATTTGCCAATTTGATGGGAAAAAAAGTGCTAGTTTTCCCCTTAAGGGGGCTATCAAAAGAAAAGTGCTTGGATCTGGCAAAGGAAAGTCACTGGGACTGTTTCCTGTAAGGTTGTGATTTGTCTCCTCCACTTTTGGAGATAGAAGCACCCCATTGTTTAGGCCTGTATGAGCCTTGGGGCCGAGATCTACCTCTAGAATGCCTGTATCTGCCTCTTTGTGGTCTGACACTGGAAAGGACCAATTTTTAGAAGGCCAGTTTCTGCTAAACCTGGGTGGCTGTACCTGTAAGAAATCCTTGACTGTCTGCATGGATTTTGCTTTATCCTCCATTTTTTTTCAATACCTCTTCTGCTTTAGTACCAAACAAAGTATCATGCTGCAATGGTGCATCTAATAATTTTGCTTTAACATGATCAGGCAGATTCTGTTCCTTTAACCAAGCATGCCTTCTAATAACAGAACCTGTAACAGCAGCCCTGCAAGAGGCCTCCAATGAATCATAACCACATTGCAAAGTATGCTTTCCCAATTGTTCAGCTGCATGCAATAAATCCTGCAATTCCTTGTTCTCTGCACATTCAGTATGTGTCAACAATTTCTGTTTAAGCAGTGATGCAACAACATTTAAGCATATGAAACTGACTATTTTAAAGCCCTTACAGCCAAAGTAGCAGAAGTATAGACTTTTTTCCCCCCATCTGTCTAGAGCCCTAGAATCCCTATCAGAGGGGACAGGGTTTTTTGTAGTGGAAGCTTTAACCCCTTTGGGACCTTGAGATATAGTTTCTGGGTCAGCAGTGGGGTTCTTGTATAGGAATTTATGAGAATCCGGAACCCTGTAGTATCCATCTGGCTTAGCAAGTGCAGGGGGGTAAAGAGTCAGGGGACAGGCCGGACTCTGAAAATACATCTACAATGTCTAAAACAGGTGGAAGAGCAAGGGGTCTATGCCGAGGAAGTAGCAGAAAGTCTCTGAGCCTTTTCTTAGATTCAGAATAATCTTGGCTCTCCCAGTGGAAATGCTCCCTCATGGTATGCACGGTTTTCCCAAAAGAATAATCCTCAGGAGGAGAGGCTGAAGGAATGGATTCTTCAGCATCAGAATCCTCATAGGGAAGCATGGAGTAATCCTGTTCAGAAGAGGAATCAGAGGAAATAGAAACCTGATCAGAAGAATCATACTCTGTCTCTTGCCTAGCCCTCTTATCAGGAGGGGGATGGGAGCCCCTGATCAAAGTAATTAGGTCTTTGGCTATTTTGAGCATCTGTTTTTTAGGCATGGAAGTCAGAGTAGGAGAATGTACTTGTTTCTTTGTCTTTACAGCTGCTTTAGTCTGTCTTTGAAGCTGAAGATGGCTTAATATATAGTTGTGTAGCCTCTGAAGACACACTCAGAAGCCGATGCCTGCTCAGCGACTCCGGACCCATCTGAGGGAATGATTTCCGAGTGTCCAATACCTTGAGTATCCAGAGGCCCAGTCGGCTCCACGTGGGAGTCGGAAGCAGCATGTGGCTCTGAGGTAACGGGCGCCAGGGGCTGCGAAAGCACCTCACTGAGAACTGGCGACTGGCCTAGCAGAGGCCTCGTCGTCTGTTTTGGACCTTGGATGCCTATCTTTTTCCTTGTCCTTGCGTTTTTTGTAAACTCCGGTTGTCAGCTGTTCCGATGGCATTATATAATTAAATCTCCAGCCAAAGTAATGAAATGCAAAATCAAACAGACGCTTAATAGTGCATTGGTTAAATCTAGCACAAAACCGACAGCTAGCAACGTTGTGATCAGGGCCTAGGCAAGGAATACAGTAAGAATGAAAATCCTTATGAGGTATTTGCTTCCCACAAGAAATACAATTGTTAACTTTTTCTGACATCGGTCTGGAGCAAAAAAAAGTTTCCCCAATGGGGTACTTAGCTTTAATGAAGACTTCGGTTCTGAAATTCGAATTTGAAAATCTCAGGAGTTGGCCGAACGGCACGAGCGAACTGCTTTTGCTTCGGGCACCGCGCGGCAAGAAAGACTGAAGAAAATGGCGGCTGCATCTTTTATACCCCTGGTGCACTGACGTCAGGGAAGAAGCGACAGCAACCGACGCCGGACCTAGACTTTGGAATTCTGGCCGACTGAGGGTAGCCTGTCAGCAGGATAACCCAAGAGTAATGACTGCAACAGTGAAACACAATGAACATCTGTATTATCATATTGTTTATCCTCACTTCCAGCAGGTATCATTAGCATAACATTATTGCCATATCATCGTATTGTCCTAAGGATACGACGACTGCTCAGTTTTGCTTGGTTGCATGACAGAGCTATCCTACTAGTCTCCGAAACAGGCCCAGCCTTTGCACCACTTCACTTCTCATTCTTTGCCCTATTTATTTCTGAATCCTGGGACAGATCTGTAAGAGTAGATCTAGCCACAATAAAATACAGGTATGTAAGTAAACTTAGCATAACAGTAGATGTTCTAGTAGCTCACAATTGTAGTAACCCCAAACTATTTGAGTTCTAGCCTGTAACCTCAAACTACTTAAGTTCTAGCCTGTCAAGGATATGACCAACTGGCCAACTTTTCAAAGCTTAAGGGTGCCTTCCATGCACTTTAACTGCCAGGATCTCGAGCAGAGCTCCATATAAAAAGTCAGTTATAGCATTAAAAGCTTCAGAGCTTTCTTGTCGAAAGAAGAGGGGCAATAGCCCTGAAAGGAAGAATGCTAGGAAAATGGAAAAAAGATAAACTATAAACAAAGTATATATATATCCACATCTTGGCAACACAAAACTACAGAAATGAGGATGGAGGGAGGTGGCAACTACTATAACAGTGATCTATTAGAACATTTGCTGTTAAAAAGAAGTTATGTACTCACCACAATGTTCCATCTGAGTAGTTGTACTTTGTCTTCAACCTGTGGGTTACAGATCCGTATCATATCAGAACTGGCAATTTTTACTAGCATCAGCTCCGAGCTCCAAACTCCTCCACTTACCCATAATACACCTCCACTGCCTTCCATCCCCAAATAGAGTTTGCTGAACTTTATACTGAGAACCCGACCTGAAAAATTTACTCGTGACCTATACTGCAGCCCGTAGGCTGATCATATGCCAAGGTCTTGGGGGGCGGTTGAAGACAAATGAAGTACACCTACTCAGATGGAACGTTATGGTGAGTATATAACTTCTTTATCTGAAGTAGTTTACTTCATTTGGTCTTCAACTGTGGGACAGAGTCCCCAGCTACTAACTCCTGGGAGGCCCTCATGGAAGGATATTCTGGAGCACGTGGAACCAAAGGATGCTCTCCTTCTGGAAGGCAAATCTAATCTGTAATGAGAAATAAACGTATGAGCTGAGGACCAAGTAGCTGCAGAACAAATATCATCCAAAGACGCACTAGACCAAAAGGCTGCAGACGTACCCATGGACCTAGTGGAATGAGCTTTCACCTGAACTGGAGAAGACATGCCTCTGTCCTTATAGACCTGCAGGATGCATGAAGAAATCCATCTAACTATAGTGACCTTGGAGATAGGTTCCCCCAAAAAGGATTTATAGAAGGATACAAACAACTGGTCAGAGTTATGGAAATATTTTGTCCTGTATAAATAGAATTGTAATGGCCTATGAAAATCCAACATGTGGAGTTTGTATTCTATCTTGTTAGTAAAATTAGGAAAAAACACAGGCAACTTGATGGTCTGATTGATATTGACTGGTGATGCTACCTTAGGAAGAAAGGATGGATTGGTTCGAAGGGAAACCCTATCTTTGTGAAAAATCATGTAAGGATTTTTGATGGACAAGGCCTGTAATTCTGAAACCCTTTTTGCAGAGGTAATAGCCACCAGAAAAGCCGTTTTCCAAGATATTTCAGATCTGCAGTTGCAGCAGGCTCGAAAGGTGGAGTTGATCAAAGCTTAAATAGCCATAGTAAGGTCTCATGGGGGAACAGGATCTTTGACCAGGGGCGTAACAAAAAGGTGCTTTTGATAAAGGTATTACACAGTCTGAAGAGGCTAAAGAGGCCGAATTCTCACCCACATGAAAATGAGAAATGGCAGCCAACTGAACTTTGACAGTAGAAGAACTAGGTCCGTGTTGAAAAATATCAGCTAGAAAGGCAAGAATGGCAGAAATAGGAGCTGTGAAAGGGTCTAGAGGCCCAAAAGGAAAAACATTTCAACTTGCTGCAATAAACCTTCCTGGTAGAAGACTTATGAGCAGCTACCAAAATAGATCTAACTGCAGAGGACAGTCCAGGAGTCCTAGCAATCACGGGAACTGGAGCAGCCAAGCTGCGAGCTTCAGGCTGTCCAGATTCAGATGAGGCACCCCTGAAAGGTGTGAAATTAGATCCTGAATGGGATCTAGGATCCAAGGTGGAGCCAGAAGGTGAGACCAAAGGCAGGGAAACCATACCTGGCGAGGCCAGAATGAGGCAGTGAGGATCACTTTGCTCCCCAGTCGACGAGCTTTCTGCAGAAAAATCAGAATGAGAGGTACTGGCGGGTAAGCATACAGAAGACCAGGAGGCCAAGCATGAACTAGAGCGTCTCTGGGGGACTCCCCCAGCAGGAGGGGTTCAGAGTGAAAAACTTGCTGCACTTCGCGTTGGACGGAGACGCGAAGAGACCACAGCATGGTTGACCCCAATCGCTGAAGATCTGTTCCGCTACGGAGACCACTTCTAAGGCATCAGAATGGTCCGACTTAGCCTGTCCGCTAGGATATTGGACCATTCCGGAATGTGCGTTGCGATGAGAAAGTGACCGGTGGAGATCGCCCATTCTCACACTCTCATAGCCTCCTGACAAAGGGGGTAAGATCTGGTCTCTCCCAGTTTGTTGATGTATCAGACCACAGACATGTTGTCTGACTGAATAGCAACCATCCCCAGAGGAAGAAAGGCATGAAGGTCCTGCAACGCTAGGAGGACTGCCTCATGTCTAGGACATTTATATGAAAGCTGGTCTCTAAGGGTGACCACAGGCCTTGGACTGTCCTGCCAGAACAATTCCCCCCCACCCGGGTTGGGAGGCATCTGTGGTCACTGTAGTTTGGGCCGGGGCTGGAACAAAGGGTCAACCTTCCAAGATGTCCGAGAGCTCATCCACCATGAGGGATGACCGACAGACTCGACAATTGAATTGGATATGTCAATGGTAGTTCCAACAGGGACCATTGTACAGATAGAGTCCACTGTAGAATTTTCATGAGTAACAGAGCACACGGGAGAAGAGTTATGTTCGCCATTGAGCCTAGGGTCCTCAACACTGATTCCGCCGTTGGAAGATGAGAATGGTAGATCAGGGAGACATGCATCCTCAGGTTTTGAACACTCTCCGAGGTCAGGAAAATTTTGAAGAGTATCTATCCTGGCACCAATGTAGTCTATCACCTGTACAGGATCCAGGAGAGATTTGCATGCGTTTATTGTGATCCCCAAACGCAGGGCAAGAGTCAGAAAATAATACCTGATTTGGGAAAGTAGACGCCTGGTGGGAGCAGTGAGGAGCCAATCGTCCAAATACAGATAGACCTGAATCTCCTGAAGTCTCAGGTGAGCCGCTACCACCGCCATCACTTTGGTAAACAGCCTGGGGGCTGTGGTGAGCCAAAGGGTAGGACTCAAAATTGATAATGACTGACTCCTAGCCGGAAGCAGAGGAACCTCCTGGAGCTTCTGTGCATTTTTATGTGATAGGTTCATAGATTAGTACTAGGCTAACTGCCCTTGTGGGCCATTTTGAGCCCAGCCAATTACCCCATGTGAGAATCAAACCATGCACCTTGTGTCTGTAAGGTAAACATCTTAACCATTATGTCAACCTCCCACCCATAGTAAGCATCCTGGAGGTCAAACTAGCACATCCAGTCGCTCTCTTGCGGATACGACATGATGAATTGCAATATGACCGTCCAGAACTTCTCTATGGCAACTAACAGGTTCAGGGTAGAGAGGTCCAGAATGGGCCTCAAGTCCCCCATTTTCTTTGGCACAAAAAGAACCTGGAGTAGAAGCCCAATCCAGACCGATCAAGGGGGACGGTTTCGATGGCTCGTTTTTCTAGCAGCTTGGAAATTTCCTGTGCTGCTGCCTCCCTTTGCGTGGGTGGTATGCCCGGGAGGTGCCTGGGAGATTTGGGGGAACCCACAAAAAGGATAGAATATCCTCTGGATATGATTTGAAGCACCCAGTGGTCCATTGTTGTGGACTCCCATGCCACTGGGTGCAAGGACAATCGTCCCCAGACTACCTCCAGAGTGCAGCAGTCAGGCATCTCCTCAAGGTTGCTGCCCAGTTCTGTCCGAGAAAGCATCGAGACCCAAAGTTCCGCGGACCCCCTCTGCACCGGCATCCATTCTGTCCCCCTCTGCCTCTGGGGGAAGAAAAGCCCCGAGTGTCCCAGGAATACTGTGACTTCCAGAACCACATCTTCTTTTGCCCTCTTTGGTTCCGGGAAAAGGACCTTTCAGGGTTCGAGAAGCGGATCTCGACAGCAGACAGTGTCTTCCCTTTCCTTCTTACTCTGGACTAATGTCTCCTTGACTGTCTTACCAAAGAGTGTAGAGCCATCATAAAGGGCATTGGCAAAAGATGCCTTGAAGGGTTCAGAAAATTGACATAACCAGAGCCAGGCGTTATGCCTCATGGACACGCTGGACCCAGCCACCCTAGCCGCTCCTTCCATAGCATATGAGGGAGTCACATGGACGTGTTAGATACTGCTTTTAAAGTGGCCATCCTCACGGAGAACAAAGCCTTGTCCTCCTGCGACATGGACTTGGGGGGAAGACTCCTCCAGCTCCTTTACCAGGTCGCGTTGGAGTCTGGCGACATGGGCCAGGTAAGTTCAGCACCCTAATCGAAAAGGTAGGTGAAGTGTACACCTGCTTCCCTAGGTGGTCCATCATCCGCGACTCTGTCAGGAGGGTGGACCGAGGAACTCTCCTGGGCAAGTTCCTTCTTAGTGACTGCTGCTACCACCATGGTGTCTACAGGGGAGACCTTATTCCAAGCTGGCCTATCTATGGAGGGGGCTTAGGATCTTGTCAGGTCATTTTGGGATAGGTTCCATGGTGTCCGGTTCCTTCCATGCCAGAGAGGTGACCAGATCCACCAAAGGATCCGCAGGAGGAATACTGAGGAAGTAGATGGGCCTGTGCAGAAAGCCTCCAGGAACACAGACTCAGAAGGTTTGGGGGCAGACTAACCTCCCCGCTGGCGCAGGATGTCCATGATGTCTCCAAAGGAGCCATCCTCGGGAGGTGACCTTGGGAAACCCTCTACATCATCTAAGTCAGTGTCCTCGGTGAGGGACTCGGGGAGAGTCCAAGTGCCAACTCTCGCATGTATGCTTGCAAGGCACATCTCCGGTGGGGCTCTCTGGGGGGCGCTCGCAAGCCAGTTGCACGAGGGGAACCTTCTGGGGCTCTGAGCACAGGCTGCCCCTCTGGTAAAACGATGGGGACCATAAACAGAGCAGAGGGGGTCTGGGAAGAGTTCAAGGGGGTGGTCAGGGGCCTCGATCCGACTGAGGGAACCCTTTTCTACCACGAACACCGACGGAGAGTGAACCTCCTGAGAAACCAATAAGGAGGCCGGTCTCCCCGGGTCCGATGAGAGAATCGGAGCTGGGTCAAAGTTGAAAAGTACAGTTTTGTACCTACCATAAATGTAGATGTTCGAAGATCCACATTGCTGCAGTCATAACCTGTGGGTAGTCCGCTGTCCTCGGTCGGCCCGAATACCAAAGTGTTAGGCTGGCGTCGGTCATGGTCGCTCAGATCTGACGTCAGTACATCGTGGTACTAAAGCGCATGACCGACGCCATATCCTCAGTCTTTCTTGCCCCAGATGTCAGAAAGCCTTAAAAAGAAAGGCCATAGCCAAAAATAGAAAAATATCCAATCACCAAAATAGCAACAATAGATACACCACAAACCACACAGTCACCCCAAACTACAGAGGGGAAGGAGGGAGGGTAAATTAGACTGCAGCAATGTGGATCTTCGAACATCTACATTTATGGTAGGTACAAAACTGTACTATGTTCTTCATCTCACATTGCTGCAGTCATAACCTGTGGGTAGAATCCCAAAGCAAAGGTAAAGGGAGGTTGGTAAAATCAGATAGCATTAGGAGCTGCTAACATGCCCTGTAAAACTGCAGTGGCAAACCCAGCCCTAGATTTGGAATAAAGAGGAAGATGGTAATGTTTAGAAAAAGTGTGCACTGAACTCCAGGTAGCTGCCTCCAAAATATCCTTAGTAGCTACACCCCTTAAAAAAGCAGTAGAAGTGGCAGTAGCCCTAGTGGAATGAGGTCTGATTCCAGCCGGAACCTCCTTACCATGATGAGAATAACAGAAAGCAATGCAATGCCCAATCCACTTAGAAATAGTTTGTTTTGAAACAGGTTTTCCTTGAGATCCCAAGGCAAAAGAAATGAATAACTGCTGGGACTGCCTGAACCCTTTAGTTCTGCTCAAATAATAACGTAACTGCCTGTGAATGTCCAAAGAATGCAAAATTTTCTCCCCCTTATTTTGGGGATCAGCATAAAATGTAGGCAGATGAATAGATTGGTTTAAGGCCACATTAGAAACAACTTTAGGCATAAAAGTAGGATTAGTATGGTGAGACCCTATCCTTATGAAATATCAGGAAGGGTGCAACTGCCATTAGAGCCTGTAATTCAGATACCCTTCTAGCAGACGTAATGGCCAACAAAAAAGCAGTCTTCCAAGACAAAAACTTCAACTCTGAAGTAGCTGCAGGTTCAAAAAGGAGGTAAAGTGAGCTTTTCCAACACAAAATTGAGATCCCAGGAAGGAGTAGGAGCTCTACGCGGGGGTCTTATGTTCTTTGCCCCTCTAAGAAATTGCTTGAACAAAGGGTGAGAGAATAATGGTGGGTCACAGTCATAGTGAGCAGAAATGGCTGCAGCATGAACTTTTACAGAGGAGAAAGACAAACCCTTGTCTAATAATTCTGTAAGATACTGAAGTGAAACACTCAAATTAGGCACTGAAACATCTAAGCTCTTTGTTTTGCTCCAAAGAAAAAATCTCCTCCATTTATCAGCATAAACTTTCCTTGTACTAGGTCGTCTGGCCTCCAAAATAACATTCAAAACTTGTTGAGGAAGCTGCGACCCCCCAGGGTCTAAAACAGAATACGCCAGGCTGTCAGATGCAGGGACTGAATCCTGACATTGCGGAAATGATTGCTTGCCTGGGACAAAAGGTGTGGAATTAATGGCAAAGGCCAAGGAGGCTCCCGTACTAAAGTCCTCAGCAGAGGGTACCAGTGCTGCCGTGGCCAATCTGGAGCTATCAGAATCATGCAAGGCTTGTCCTGCCTGACCTTTAGGAGCACCTTGGGAAGGAGAGGCAGAGGGGGAAAGGCATAAACGTGAAGGTTGTTCCAACTGAATGATAGAGCATCCACTTTCCAAGCTTTTGAGATACCATTGTAGCTTCCTCATATGCAGTTTGGCATTGGGAAGCACCAGAATACAAGATGCCATGAACCCCAAGGCTTGAAGGACTGTCCTTGCAGTCAGCCTGGACCGTAGAGACAATTGTTGGAAGTAAAGGGTAAGATTTCTTTGTTTGTCCGGGGTCAAAAATGCCATCTGAGAAGCTGTATTCAGTCTCACACCCAGAAAGCACATGTCCTGAGAGGGTACTAGACTGGACTTTGTTTCGTTCACAGAATACCCTAGGCACCTTAACACTGCCATAACATACTGTAGATGATGAAGTAACTCGACTTTGTCTTGAGCCAGAATCAGGCAATCGTCCAAATAAGGATAGATTTGTATTCCCTTAACGTTATGAAGGCTATCACCGGTGCCAGGACCTTTGTGAACACCCTGGGCGCAGTAGATAAGCCAAAGGGAAATGCAGAGAACTGATAATGTAAAGTCCCAGCCCGAAAACGCAGGAACCTCCTGCAGCTGGGCCTGATAGGAATGTGAAGATGAGCCTCTTTGAGATCCAGAGTTACCATCCAGTGATCTTTGCCTAATAGAGGCAGAAGTTGTTGCAAAGTTAACATCTTGAATTTTGGAATGTCCAGGTATGTGTTGAGAATAGACAAATCCAGAATTGGCCTCCAAGTGTTTCCTTTCTTTGGTACAAGAAACAGGCGAGAATAAAATCCTAGGCCTACTTCTGACGGAGGGACCCCCTGGATAGCCCCCATTTTGAGAAGTAAAGAAATCTGTTTGTGAGCCTCCACCTTTTTCTGAGAAGGAACGTCTGGCATGCCTTTGAAAGGAGGCAAGGTGTGAAAATAAAACTTGTAGCCTCGATCTATAATGTCCAACACCCATTTGTCCTGAGTGACTAAAAGCCAATTTTCTCTGAAATGTGCCAACTTTCCTCCCAGAGGAGCTGCCAGACAGGAGGGATCTGGCAGCTGGAGATACAGGTCATTGGGTCTGTTTACGAAAAGGCTGACCCCTGCCCTCACCTGAAGATTATGCAGGGGAACTCCACGTCCTAGGCCGGAAAGAACCTTGAGCATGAGCTCTGCCCCTACCACGTCTAGATCTGCCCCTAGACTGTAAATCAGAAGAAGGATAAGCCCATCCCTTAGTAGGCCAATTTCTGCTAAACTTAGGGGCCTGCACCTGTAAAAAATCCTTAACTGTTTGCATGGACTTAGCTTTGTCTTCCATTTTCTTCAAAACTGACTCCACAGAAGAACCAAACAGAACTTCAGACTGAAGGGGAGCATCCAGAATTCGAGCTTTAACATGCTCTGACAAATTCTGATCCTTAAGCCAGGCGTGCCTACGAATAACTGATCCAGTGGCCGCCACCCTGGAAGAGGCCTGAAGAGCATCAAAACCACACTGCAAAGAATGCTTACCCACCTGATCAGAGGCATGAACTAAATCCTGCAATTCCTTACACTCAATGCCCTCTGCCAAAGCATCTACCTTAGATTTCAACTGACTCAGGAGAAAGTTCTGGTACTTCAGCATATGAAACTGGCAATTCAAAGCCCTCATTGCTAGAGTGGAAGAGGTTTCTTACCCCACCTATCCAAAGCTCTAGAATCTTTATCCATAGGAACTGGATTCTTTACAACAGAAGCCCTGACACCCTTAGGTCCCTGGCTAATAGTTTCTGGGTCAGCTCTAGGGCTTTTATACAAATATTTATGGGCCTCAGGCAATCTGTAATACCTGCCTGGCTTGACCGGGGCAGGAGGCAAAGAATCAGGATTAAGGGAAGCTTCAGAGAAAACATTCTGAACAACATCCAAAACAGGGGGTATAGCCAAGGGCCTATGCTGTGGTAAAAACAAAAATTCCCTAAGTCTCTTTCTAGAATCTGAGAAATCCTGACCTTCCCACTTAAAATGCTCTCTCATGGAATGCAGGGTTTCAGAAAAAGAAAAATCCTCTGGGGGGGAAGCAGAAGGACTAGAATCTTCTGCATCTGAATCAGAATAAGGAGGAAAATCCTGAATGTCTTCAGCCAAAGACTCCGAGTAATCTGAAGAATGCTCCAATCCTTCCACCTCTGGCTCTACCCTAGGCCTCTTATCTGGAGGGGGCAAAGAACCCCCGATTAAGGTAATTAAATCTTCTGCCATTTTCAGCATATGCTTTTTAGGTACAGAACCTGCAGAACTAGGGCTGACGCCAGAGGAAGACAAACCAGGCCTGACCTTGGAAGGTACCTTAGAGACAGAAGTAGAAGGCCTAACCACCTTATGCAAAGGAGGGACTACAGAAACCTGAGAGGCCCCCTCAGCCTGACCCGACTCCTGAGAGGCCACATCCTGCAAGACTAAAGGCTCCCCCTGAGACTCGTCTGAAACCTCGGCTGGATCCACAGATTCCACCATAGTTTCTAAAGAACCGGCGTCCGTAATGGACGACTCATCCTGCTTGGACTTTAACGATTTTTCCTTACGCTTAGCGGTAGCGGCGACGGAGGATCCGACGGCATATTGTAATTACACCGCTTACCGAAGACAAGCCTAGCACAATCTAACCTGCGTTTAATGGTGCGCTTATTAAATCTAGCACAAAGCGACACCCGACTACGCCGTGCTCAGGCCCCAAGCAAGGAATACAAAGAGAGTGGTAATCCCTATGAGGTATCTGTTTCCCACAAGAAATACAATTATTCACTTTTTCTGACATCCGGATTTAACTGAGGCAAGAAAAGACAAAAATATTCTAGCGGGTACTTAGCCCAACTTGGTCTCGGTCTGAAACTCAAAATACGAAAATTTCAGGACGAGCGGCACTTGCAAAACGCTGCTTCTGCTTCGGACCATGCGGCAAGAAAGACTGAGGATATGGCGTCGGTCATGCGCTTTAGTACCACGGCGTACTGACGTCAGATCTGAGCGACCATGACCGGCGCCAGCCTAACACTTTGGTATTCGGGCCGACCGAGGACAGCGGACTACCCACAGGTTATGACTGCAGCAATGTCAGATGAAGAACATCGAGCTCCGAGGGAGGGAACCTGGCCCAACAAAACCGGAGCCAATGAAAAAGTTCCACTCTCTCAGATCAGACACCCAAGCTCCGGCTCCGAGAGCAACTCAGATCCGAGCTAGTTGGATCTGAAATGCTTCAGGCAGATGTCAGCGTCAAGGAAGCGGGTATCGTCGGCGCCAACACCCTGACCAAAGCCAATCTCGGATCAGAGTACTCCGAATCCGAAGGTAGATCGGAAAAGGAGATATGGGTTGAAAAAAAGGAAGCGAGCTCCCCCTTCCTGAGGGAGGGGTGCTGGCAAGACATCCATCTGGCTCTGTATACGGATAAAATCGCATCATCTTATCCAGATCCACTTCTGACAAGGAGCAGGTGGACTATAACGAGGCCACAGAGGCTGGACATGCCTCCTCCGGCTGCGGGGTGAACCTCAGAGATTGGAGCCAAGGGGAGTCACAGATCCGTGGTGTCTTAGTTGGAGAAGTGAGGTCCGGACACCTCTCTCTCCTTTCCCTCGTCTTCGACGCTGTCTCCCTTCTCTCTACTTCTTTTCTGCTCTGCTACCACAGGCTTTGGTACAGGAGGTTGAGTCCCAGCCTGGGAGGGAGGGAGAAGCCAGAGGAAGAGAGAAAGGTGAGGTGGCCACAGCAGCCACTGTGACCGAAGCTGGAGACGAGGAAACAAGAGTAGGAAGAAGGGAGAAGACCTTTGATGGCCAACTTGGCCTTCCTATCCTTTAAGGCGCAGGGGTTGAAGCCTACACAAATACTACAGTCCACACTCAGGTGGGCCACGCCCAAGCACAAAACACAGAGTGTGGCCATCCACTGAAGACAACTTATGGCCACACACTGTGCAACGCTTGAAAACCAGCTTTTCAGCCATCCTAATTATTAGAAAGAAAATAAACACCACAGTAAAAAAACACTGACAGGACGCAAAGCAGCAGTCACAGCAATTTAATTCCAACTTCAATCATCCAGAAATTATAATAAATACCACAGTAAAAAAACACCGACACAGGACTCAAAACAGCAGTCACAGCAATTTAATTCCAACTTAGCGCTTCGGCACCAGGCCTTCAATGAGTATAAATTCATACAAATTTCCAACAGTACATACACATATAAAATTCAATTCAAACAATGAATCAATTAATTAAATAAAATACTAAATCACATATTTCATATACGCAGGGTGGAATGGGTGGAGAAGAGTGTCAGGAGTGATTTGTGACAGACGGGTACCAATAAGAGTGAAAGGGAAGGTCTACAAGAGGGTAGTGAGACCAGATATGTTATATGGGTTGGAGACGGTAGCATTGTCGAAAAGGCAGGAGTCAGAGCTGGATGTGGCAGAGTAAAAGATGTTAAGATTTGCACTGGGTGTGACTAAGATGGATAGGATTAGGAATCAGTATATTAGAGGGTCAGATCAGGTTGGACAGTTTGGAGACAAAGCAAGAGAGGCGAGATTGCATTGGTTTGGAAATGTGCCAAGGAGGGATGCTGGGTATATTGGGAAAAGGATGCCAAGGATGGAGCTGCCAGGTAAGAGGAAAAGAGGAAGGCCTAAGATGAGGTTTATGGATGTGGTGAGAGAGGACATGCAGGCGGCTGGTGTGAAAGAGCATGATGCAGAGGACAGGAAGAAATGGAAACAGATGATCCGCTGTGGCGACCCCTAACGGGAACAGCCGAAAGAAGAGGATGACTAAATCACATATTTCCAATTTACTTACTTATATAACCCATAGGGTTCCAAAGTGTTATATTTTAAAATAGAGAGTTTCTTTTTTCAGCAGTTTTTCTTTAATACTTGAAACTTCCTCTAAGGAAACCTTTACTTTCTCCAGGATGCATACTTGTAAATAAATGGCATACAAATGGATAGAAAGGTTACGTTTCTTGATATTGATATTAATGGCCTGGAAACTACAGTGCATAGAAAATTTGGCCAAAATAATGCCTTTTTATATGGTACAAGCTGCCATCCCAGCCATTTTTTATTGGTACTGCCACATAATGAATTTCTAAGACTTAATAAATTATGCAGCTCAGATGATATCTGAGGATGAACTAGTGAAAACAAAAAATATGTTTATAAAGAGGGGGCATAATAGTCTTACAGTGGAAGAATCTAAGAATAAGGTTAAAGAAAATAGATATGGAATAATGAAAAGACAGTCATAAAAGGAGGAGAAGCAAATAAAAATAAAAATGAGGCAAGAACAGAGAGAAAATAACAAGACAAAACTCTAAAGGGGGAGATACAGAAATTTGTTTTGTCACAACTTTTAATGTCTTGACTGAAGCTATAGTTAGGGAAGTTCAAAAATACTGGACAATGATAAAGATCTGAAATATTTGATAAGTAATCCAATAATTTTTTTTATAGAATAAATAGAAATTTGGGTGATATGGTGGTACATAATCACTTTATACCACCTGTAATTTCTATACACCTTAGACTGAAGGATAAAAGAATAGGTACTATGCCTTGTAAGAAGTGCTCAGTGTGTAGGCATGCTGTGACATTTTTTCCAAAAATTAATGGGGTAAGATTTATCCCTTTAGAACTCTATACATGTGGCACTGAAGAAGTAATTTATGCTCTCAGGTGTAGTTGTCGCTTATATTATACAGGGGAAACAGGGAGAGCCTTTAAAATGTGTATGCAAGAACATAAAGGGATATAAATAGATAGCCCTTTGGGACATTTCATTAGTGCACATAATGCTAAACCAGACTGTTTACAAGTATGCATCCTGGAGAAAGTAAAGGTTTCCTTAGCGGAGATTAAGTATTAAAGAAAAACTGCTGAAAAAAAAACTCTTTTTAAAATATAACACGTTGGAACCCCATGGGTTAAATAAGGAAGTAAATTGGAAATATGTCATTTAGTATTTTGTTTGATTGAACTGAATTTTATATGCATATATACTGTTCGAAATTTGTATGAATTTATACTCATTGAAGGCTTGGTGTTGAAGCACTAAGTTGGAATTAAATTGCTGTGACTGCTGCATTGAGTCCTGTGTCTGTGTTTTTTTTACTGTGGTATTTATTGTTTTTGACTTTACTTGCGGTATTTGAATCATCCAGAAATCGTCTGCACTGACACTGGTTTTCCTTTGCTCTTACCTTTATAGGGGACAGACAGCTGATCAGGTTTCCTGAAGGACTGGTATCTGATGGCGGTGCAGCAGTTGGCACCGTCGCCTCATAGTAAGAGGTTCTCCGATTCCTTTCTCAGCTGGGGTGCCTTCTGTGCGGAGTCTGCATGTTCTCCCTACGGTCGCATGGGTTTCTCATAGTAAGAGGTTCTCCGATTCCTTTCTCAGCTGGGGTGCCTTCTGTGCAGAGTCTGCATGTTCTCCCTACAGTCGCATGGGTTTCTCATAGTAAGAGTTTCTCCGATTCCTTTCTCAGCTGGGGTGCCTTCTGTGCGGAGTCTGCATGTTCTCCCTACGGTCGCATGGGTTTCTCATAGTAAGAGTTTCTCCGATTCCTTTCTCAGCTGGGGTGCCTTCTGTGCAGAGTCTGCATGTTCTCCCTACGGTCGCATGGGTTTCCTCCTGGTGCTCAGTTTTTCTCACACAGTCCAAAGACATGCAGTAGGTGGACTGGACACACTAAATTGGCCGTAGATGCAAGTGTGTGTGTCAGTGCGTGGTATGGATGAACTAAATGTGGCACGGCTAATCACCTGGCAGTGTAAACCTTGGCTTGAGATGATTGTCACTGTTGAAGTGACACCCTGATCCCATGTGCAAAAATGGGAAAAGGGGTTGAGGATGGATGGATGAGTTTTGTCTAGGTAGTATCCCAGCTGCCTCTGGACATTTATGGTACAAGGATTTTTTTTTGCTCGTTTTTGGGCTTGGGAAAACAAGGGAGACCACTTCAAATATTAACAAAAAGGATTTGTTCACAAAAGTCCCATCATTGTGGAAAATGAAGAAGGGCTTACTGAGTAAGAGCTTGTAACTCAGACACTCTTGTTAACAGAAGTCAGAGCAATGAGTAAAGCTTTCTGCCATGTCAAGAACCTCAGATCAGCCTGGTGAGCTGGGTGAAGGGTGGGGAGTAGCACAAGGTTAAAACATCAATAAGGAACCACCTGTTTTCTAGGTAGAAGGATGGATAAAACCCCTTTGAAAACTACCTGATTTGAGGAAAGGAGGATCCAAGGGCACACAAGCTGAAATAGCAGACAAATAACCCTTGACAGTGGAGTTTAAGAGGCTAGAGGGCAGTAATTCACACAAATCAAGAACCAGAGGAAAATGGATCTTAAATGCTAGGTTCTTAGAATGGCACAAACAAGAAAGTTTTTTTTCCCCCACTTGGATGTACATAATTTAGTAGCAAGGCTTTTAGCTTCCTTTAAAATCTACTGTGCAGCAAGGAAAAAAAAAAAAAAGAAAGAAAGAAAAAAAAGTGAGTCAAAGGTATCAAAATTTTGTCACCCAGACAGCTAACTGAGGGAAGTTTTCAGGTTAAAGTGCATCAAACAACCACGGTCTTGTGCGAGTAAATCCAGTCTGTGGGGAAGCCTGGGATTGCTCTTGGCCAGTTTAAAAAGGGAGAAACGCTGTTGCTAGGGCCAAAAAGGAAGCCACAACCACAATCTTGGGGAGTCCTTCTGGATCTTAAAAACATGGATATCAGTGAAAAGGGTGGAAAAGCACAGAGTAATATTGCCCATTGGAGAAGAAAGCCAGCTGTTTTCCAAGCCTGTTTACAAGGAATCCTGTAGCAGAATTTTTTTTTAACTTATGTTTGCATTTTCTCAGAACAGATCAAACCTTAGAAGACCTCAAGTTGAATTTTCACTAGTGAGGGTTTGTCTTGGTCTTAACTTGTCCGCTACAAGATTTTGCTTTAATGGACTGTATGAAGACTGAAGAGTCAAAACTGAGCAGAGTTGGTACCTCCCAGACTATCAAAGCCACTTGCGGTGGACTTGGAGGTTCTGGAAACCAGAAGCAATTTAGGGCTTTCAAAGCAGTTACTACTGCTATCATCTCTGACATTTATGTGCTTTTATCTGTTGTGTTTGTTCCATAGACTTTCTACTTTCACACCTTTGGAACCCACTCCCCTACTCCAGGTTTGAAACATCTGTTGCAATCTACTGAAGGAGAGGTGGAAGGGAGAATTTGAGACCTGGATTCTGACGGACCTAATCTACCCACCAAAGAGCCTCACTCCTAATAAATCCCAATATAGAGATTTGAAAAGATAACGAGTGTTGATAGAGTCCAGTCTGACTTGAGGTATCACTGAGTTTTTATCATCTGAAGTATGGGCAAGGGAGTCATAAGAATCATAGAAACCATGTACCCCAGAATCCTAAAAAACTCAAGAACTTCTGGAACATTTCTACATTGTAGAAAGGCTCTTCCCAGGGCAGAAACTGACATACCTAAGGAAAACAATTCTGTAAGAAGGGATGAAAGAAGATTAATGTACCTTCACTTGAAAATCGAAGCAGAGTAGCATCTTCTGAACACTTGTTATGGACCCTCAACAACTGGAAGAGAGAAAGCCTGCAAATATTAATATCATTTAAATATGCAAAAATGGGAATACTTAGAAGTCTGCAGTAAACAATTACAGGAGGCAGACACTGTGGAAATACTCTCCCGACAACAAAAAGAGCAATATCCCAAACACAACGAAGGTGCAGGTATGGCCCACAAAGTTTTAATGTAAAACAGCATAAATCTCACAGTGGCACAATCACAAAATAGCACTCTAGCGCCTCGGCTTCACATAAGCCTTCAAGGAGTACTGTGGAAATACAGTTGGAGCAGTAGATACTCCAAAGGGTAAGACAGACACGATAATGTAAACCAGATAGAGAAAATCTTAAATGTCTGAAATGTTTGCCAATGTGAATGCGATGACAGGCATCTTTTAAGTCTAGTTTTATAATGAAAGCTAGTAAAAGGAACAAGAGGTAACAGGCTTTGAAGGGATAACTTTGAACTTTGGGACCTGACAGCCAGGCACTGGTTTTAATACTCCCTGAAATAACACTTGTTCCAGAACCAGAAAAAATATTTGTCTTGCTGGGAAGAAGGTATCTCTGAAAGGGAGGGAATGACTCCCATTGCTAAGTGTATCCATGTTGAATGACTCAAAATACATTTGTCTGAAACAATCTGGTGCCACAAAAGATTAAGTACACTCAGAGAGGGAAAGATTGCTGTGGTGGAAAGCCTAAAGATTCAACTGGGTATTCTGAATTTTTGCACTCTCCTAGATTTTGAGATGCTTTCTTCTTTCTTTTAGGAGCCTTCTTGTCACTGCTTTTATAAAATCTTGCTTTTGTTGGCACCTTGTTGCTTGAATTGCTTTTTGAAAAAGGGAGCTAATGTGGAAGGAAGATTGTAATTTGCCTTAAAAAGGGAAGGTTGGAAGATTTGGATCACTCTATCACCTTTCCCCTTTCAAATCTCTTAAGCACCTCAGATGCAGAAGGGCCAAACAGAACTTAAAAAAAGAAATTATGTACTCACCATAACATCCCATGTGAGTTGTTCATCTCGCCTTCATTCTTACTGAAGGGTTCGGAGCCGATCCTCGGCTCTGACTCGGCCAACTGCAAAAGCTCAAGGTCTTCAACCAGCTCGACCCCAACTCCCTATCCCATGATGCACCTTGTGCTTCCCTCAGATCTTGTTTGCTGCCAACAGGCTACATACCACTAGTAATATGCTACCATAGAAACTGGATAAGAGACAATAAACCATGACATGGATGGAATCTCGGTCATCAAGAAGCTTGGATGGGGGTCGAAGGGTGGGATGCAAGAATGAAGGTGAGAAGAACAACTCGCATGGAACATTATGGCGAGTACATAACTTCTTTATGTGAAGTTGTTCTATCTCGCCATTCATTATTACTGATGGGTAGCGTCTCAAGCACAATTTCTCTCAGGTGTCTCAAGGGAGAATATTTTTCAAGACAGTGGAACCAAAGGAAGTCCTGTCCCTGGAGGCCTTATCTACTTTGTAATGAGTGATTAAGGTCTGAGGCCTTGACCAAGTAGCTGCTGCACAAATAGTATCTAAAGGTAATTTAGCCATAAAGGCTGACAAAGTCGATACAGCTCTAGTAGAGTGGGCCTTTATTCTCTGTTGTAGAGGAGTATTCACTGAACTGCAAGTGAGGGATATACAGTCTGATAGGCATTTTGATAAAGTGCTTTTTGCCACTAGAGCGCCTTTTTTAACTCTGAAAAGGAGACAAAGAGCTGATCTGTTTTCCTGAAATGTTTGGTCTTGTCTAAATAGAATCAAAGTCTTCTGTGAACATCAAGTTTGTGCAGCATATGTTCCATTTCATTAGTGTAATTAGGGAAAATACGGGCAATTCAATAGATTGGTTGAGATACGTCTCTGAGCAAACTTTAGGCAAGAATGAAGGATTTGTCCTGAGTGAGAGACTGTCATTATGGAAAATCAAATAAGGGGGTTTAATGGACAAGGCTTGTAATTCTGAAACCCTCCCAGCAGAAGTAATAGCTATTAAAAATATGTTTTTCCATGATAGATATTTCAAGTCACAAGATACGGCTGGTTCGAAGGGGGTCAGGATTATACGGAAAAGAACAAACTTTAGGTTCCATGGTATAGCTGGAGCTTTGATGGGTGGTCTGAAATGGACAGTACCCTTCAGAAAAGCTTTGGAGAGTCTATGTGACATATTAGACCCCTGGTCACCTAGATGAAAGTTAGCAATCTCTGCCAATTGAACTCTAATGGTTGCTGCCACTGCCCCTTCATTGAAAAGTTTAGTCAAACTCCACAATGGACGAAACTGAAGCCAGATATGGATCAATATTGTTCCGAAGCGACCATATAGAAAACCTTTTCCATTTACTAAGATATAACTTCCTGGTACACGATTTATAAGAGGACGTTAGAATATATTGAGCCACAGCTGATAGATTGTGAATCCTGGCTATGTTTGGAATTGGAGCAGTCAAGCTGTCAGTTTGAGGAAGTGAAGAGAAGGGTGGAAAGCCCCTAATGAATGAGTCAGGAGATCTCGTACTGGGTCCAGAATCCAAGGTACTTCCAATAGATGAGACTGGAGGAAGGGGAACCAAATTTAACGAGGCCAGTAAGGGGCTACTAAAATGACAGTCCTTCCCAGAGCCTTGGCTTTCTGTAAAACGTTGGTTATCAGAGGGAAAGGAGGGAAGGCATAAAGGAGACCCAGAGGCCAATTGTGTACAAGTGCATCCCTTGGGGTATCCCCCAGAGGGGGGATTAGGGCAAAGTAGCTGCTGCATTTTATGTTTGTTGGAGTTGCAAAAAGATCGCAGCAAGGCTGGCCTCGTCTGTGGGAATATCCTTTCCGCTATTGCTTCTTTTAGGGACCACTCATGAGGCAATAGAGTCGCCCTGCTCAGCTTGTCTGCTATCACATTGGATCTCCCGGGATGTGCATTGCTATCAGAAAACGCTGGGTGGAAGTTGCCCATTGCCATACTCTCAGGGCCTCTCGACACAAGGGATAATATCTGGTTCCTCCTTGTTTATGTACCAGACCACTGACGTATTGTCTGTCTGAATTACAATAGTTGACTGAACCAAATACACGCAAAGAGACAGGGTGCACGGATTAATTGTAATAGTTCCCAGAGGGAGAGAGTCTTGAAGGGACTTCAATGCTAGAAGTACCGCTCTCATCTTCAGAACATTGATATGCAGGTGAGCCTCATATATATTCCACAAGCCTTGGGCTGTTCTTCCCTGAAAATGCCCCCCCCCACCCTATCAGGGAGGCATCTGTGGTCACTGTGGCTATAGAAGTGGGTAGAACAAGGGGGCGACCTAGAGTTACTTGGCGAGATGTCAGCCACCACTGAAGGTCCTTCTTGCAGGAATTCGTTATTAGGACTGTGTGCAACATTGGGAATTCTTGAAAAAAACCATTGCGTGAACAGGAGCCATTGTAGTACATGCATATGCATCCGACCCAAAGGAATCGCAATGATCGCTGTGGATTGTCCCGAAGAATACGAGTACCACTGAAACAGGGGCTTTTTCTCTCTGGAGCAGGTCCAGAATCTGATTTCATAGAAAACAAACTCTTTCTGGTGGAAGGTTTAAGGTCATAGTAATGGTATTTAGCTCTGCTCCTATAAAAACGGTATGTTGCGATGGCAACAAGGCAGATTTTTCAGAATTTATAATAATCCCCAACTGACGGCAGAGGTTCAAAATTGTGTCCCTTGCTTGCATGAGTTGATGCCTGGTGGTGACAGTGAGGAGACAGTAGTCTAGGTATGGAAACACTTGGAAACCCAAACATCTCATATGAGCTGTGACTACTGCCATGCATCTGGTGAACACTCTGGGGGTTGTAGTGAGACCAAAGGGCAGAGTGCGAAATTGATAATGACTGGCTCCCAGCCGGAAGTGCATGTGATCTCTGGATGGCCTGTCCATTTTTATGTGGTAGTATGCATGCTGGAGATCAAGCGCATCCAACTGTCTTTCCCTAAAAAGACAAGTATTGACTGTAGCATGACTGTCCGGAATTTTCTTTTTCTTACTGACTTGTTTAGTCTGCAGAGATCCAAAATGGGCCTCCAGTCCCCTGTTTTCTTTGGAACTAAAAAGAACCTTGAGTAAGTTCCAGATCCTCTTTGGTCTGCTGGGACTGGTTGTTCCCTCTGACTGGGTGGAAGGTCCAGGCCTTTCCTTATTAGAGAGGGGAGTGACAAAAAGGGATTGAGTATCCTCTGGATATGATGCTTTGTACCCAGCTGTCATTTTATTTTTAGCCAGGCATCCGGGTAACAAAGAGAACACCCCCCCCCCCCCGACTGCCTCCAGAGATGGACAGGCGAGCCTCCTCTCAGAAGCGCTGAGAGCTTCCCAAAAAATTGGTCTCTGTCACCCTGGTTCTGTGAAGCCCCTCTGCCACGTGAGTGGCGTCTTCCATTGTTACCCCCACCTCTGCCTCTAGAAGGGGTTCCCCACAAGTGTCCTGGAAAACTCCTAGAGTTTTACAGAACCACATCTTCCCTCCCTTCTGACCTTTGGGGCAAGGCCTGGTAGGGGTTGAAAAGCAGACTCCGACGGCAGATAGAGTCCTTCCACCCTGTTGACTCCTGGTAAACATTTCCCTCACTTTGGCTCCAAAAAGGGCAGAGCCATCGAAAGGAGCGTTAATAAAGGATGACTTAAAGGGCTCTGCAAAGGAACATAAGCACATCCAAGAATGTCTCCCAAGAGCAATTCCTGTCCCCACTGCTCTACTCATTCCATCAGCTGCCTAGGAGACCAAACGCATGGAAGAGTTTACAAGAGAATTTAGAGTAATGAGCGGGGAAGTTGCTTTCTCTGACACCCCCACAGCTACTGAACCCTGTAGAGTATTCTCCTAGTTCTTTCAGGAGATCCCTTTGCAACCTTGTAAAGTGTGTTAGATAGTTCAGTGATCGGACAGCAAGTCACTGAACTAAAGATGCGCTTACCATAGCTGTCCATGGTCCTAGAATCCTTAAGAGGATAGACAGACGTAGATGTTTGACAATTCCTTCTTGGTGGCTGCTGCCACCACCATAGCATCAACAGCCACTCCTTTTGTCAGGAAGGTCTTGTTCTGGGGGGGATGTTATAAATTTATTAGGCCTCCTAGGAACAGGCACCATGGTATTTGGGGACTCTGATGCCCTTCGAGAGATTAACTCAATCAACTCATCAAAGGGTGGAGACACCCAAGAGGTGAAGGACTGAGACCCAAAAGCCTTCATGAACACTGACTCGTCATTAGTAGGGTTAAGGGACTTCAAGCCACCCCTCTGCTTAAGAATTTCTAAAATATCTGTGAAGGAGATATCCTCCGAGGGGGACCCTTCTGGCTCATCTAAGTCAGTGTCCGAAGTGACGGATTCCTGTGGGGAGTCCAGATGCTTCCTCTTGCAAAGTCACTTCCTGGGAACCTCTTCAGTGGGAGCTTCTGGAGGTCTCAGAAAAGCATGGCTCGCCCAATGGGGCTTCCTGAGACTCAGGGTCTCTACGCTTTAGAGGGACGTGTGATGAAAAGGTAGACACCGGTGCTCTGGGGAAAGGAGCAACTGGTTCTGATGGTGTGGTTGTCAGAGAGGACAACATGTTCCTCATGGTATCGAAGGCACCTTGGTCCCGACGCAAAGAACCCCCTGGATCCGAAGATATGGAAGATTTCCTCAGCGCCAGAACAGAGGGCTCCAAGCCTGAGGTTGGAGCCAAGCTCACCCGAGCAGGGGCCCTGAGAGGTAAAGTTGGAACTGAAAAATCGGTCTGACCATCCTCCCTGGATCCAACCGGCAAGAGTCGGCTCCTAGACTCTTCGGTCGGCACCGAAGATGTCAGGACCGACAAGCCTGAAGTAGGTGTCAGATCTGAAGGCTCCACATCATCAGCTCCGAGCACTCTGGCTCCAAAAATTTGAGACGGATCGGAGGAGGAACAGAAGATGTTGAGGGGGGGGGTATTCTGTCTGTTCCGAAGTCCCAGGGATCAGCCCAGATTAAAGTTTGGCAAGTGCCAGTGTCTGCAGAAGCCTCTGCACCACACTATTCACGTCCTTATTTGAAAGCCTGCTTAAAAGACAGAGAAGAATGAACAGATGAAGCCACCGATTGTAATATTGGGGACTTCAAGGTAGGAGATACCGGCTCCAAACCATAGCAACAGTCAGCTCCGATGACAGTGGAGCTGATGTTAAATATTTTTCCTTGACTTACTGGTCGACGTGCTTTTCTTCGGTTCCGAGGAACTCTAAGAAGTTTTAGTGCGTCTGTCACAGTTGTCCTTATCCAGTGACTCCTGAAGAGAGGATTTCAACAGACCTCTAAATCCATTAGTTTTTTTCTTGCATTCATGCAACACCATGGAACTAAAAGAGTGACATATTGAACAGTCTTCCTGTAGGTGAACCTCACCTAGACAGTATACATAATTAGTATGTCCATCAGTGATGGACATTTTTTGACAACATCTGGGGCATTTTTTTAAATCCAGACTTGGATTTTTCCTTCCCCTGCTGAGACATTTGGGAAATAACAGTAACAGCTAGACAAAAAAGAAGCCCATAGAAAAATGCAGGATTCTCAACAGTAACTTCTACTACACACACCAACAGTAACTATTTAGATTAGCAACACTAACTCCAATACTAGCAATGAGCTACTTATGAAAATGCAATATAACAAGGCCTGAACAACAAAGGCCACAATAATGCTAAGGCACAAAGTACAAGCTGTCTAAGTTAAACGGGCTGTAAAATCACACACACACACTGTTTATATCAACTACTACTACCTTATAAGAAAAACTAGCCTATTGGTTAGGGAGATAACCAAGGCCTAAAAATACGGCCACAATGATAAACTAAGAAAAGGATTCAACAGTACACTAAGAAAATACCTAAACTGTTTTAGAAAGGAAAAGTACAGTTGTGTACACTTACCATAAATGCAGATGTTAGAGTGTATTCACTGTTGCAGTCATTACATTTGGGTAATCTGCTGGCAGGTTGCCCTCAGTCGGCCCGAATAACAAAGTCTTGGGTCCTGCATCGGTTGCCGTCTCCTCTTCCATGACGTCAGGGGTATAAAACATGCAGCCAACGCCATTTTATTCAGTTTTTCTTGCCCCAGATGTCAGGTGCCCCCCAAATGGGGAGCAAAAATATATAAACAAACAGTAAATATATAAATGCACTTTTAGAAACAAACTTTACCTTCAACTAAAAGCAAATACACTACAAAGGCTTTTGAGTATAGTGATGGAAAGAAAAGGTATAGAAAGGGGGATGGCGGGTGGGTAACCCGGACTGCAACAATGAATACACTCGAACATCTACATTTATGGTAAGTGTACACAACTGTACTATGTTCTTTGTGTTTCACTGTTGCAGTCATTACATTTGGGTAGAATCCCAAAGCTATGGATGGGAGGATGGAACTAAACAGCATTAGGAGCGGCTATAAGGCCCTGCAGGACTGCAGTGGTAAAGCCTGCCCTGGATTTGGAGAAGAGAGGCAAATGATAACGCTTTGTGAAGATATGAACAGAGCTCCAAGTAGCAGCTTCTAGAATGTCTTTGGTTGGGACCCCTCTGAGAAAAGCTGCTGAAGTAGAGGCAGCCCTGGTGGAATGTGATCTGATCCCCTTGGGCACAGGTTTACCATAGTGCAAATAGCAGAAATGAATGCAGTGGCTTATCCATTTAGAAATAGTCTGCTTTGATATAGCCTTCCCCTCTGATCCTGCAGCAAATGCTACCAGTAGTTGCTCAGGCTTTCTTAGAGATTTGGTCCAACTCATTCCCTCCGGTACAACTCTTGAGTGTATATCTTTAATTCCTAGTGGGTGTGGCCTGAGCTTTTAAAAATTAAGTTATCACCTTACAATTCTAACAAATACTCATTGACAAGAGGTCAAATATCAATACAATTGTGTTTGCCATGTATGCTTCAAAATAAAATATTCTGATACCTTGTATGTAGCATGGTTTTGGAATTATTAATGCAAGTATGAACAAGTAATATTTGACGCCTAGAGGAGCAGTAGGAGGTAACTGCAGATGCACCTGGAGGCGTCACTCGGATGTAATGAGTTCTTAGTTGTCTGTGTACATCCAATAAATACAGAATCCGCTCCCCCTTGTTCTGCGGATTTGGGTAAAATGTTGGCAGGTGAATGGTCTGGTTAACAGCCACACTGGATACCACCTTAGGCATAAAAGGATTGGTCCTGAGGGACACCCTGTCCGGGTAAAATATAATAAAAGGCTCCACTTGTAGTTCTGAAACCTTTCTTGCTGAAGTGACTACCAAAAGAAAAGCGGTTTTTCAAGATAGATATTTTATATCCGCAGTAGCTGCTGCTTCAAAAGGAGGAAGGGTGAGTTTTTCCAGCACAAAATTGAGGTCCCATGCAGGAGTTGGTGCTCTTCTGGGAGGCCTTAAATTTTTGGCCCCTCTAAGATACTGTTTAAGCAATGGATGAGAAAAGAGGGGAGGCTCTGTGCTGTAATGATCTGAGATGGCAGAGGCATGGATTTTTATTGAAGAAAAAGATAGGCCCTTGTCAAGCATCTCAGTCAAATATTGTAAAATCTGAGGAATATTGGGCTTTGTTGTGTCTATTCCTTGTGCTTGGTTCCAAGCACAGAATCTCTTCCATTTATCAGCATAAGATTTTCTAGTACTAGGCCTTCTGACTTCCAAAATGATATCCATCACAGATTTACTGAGAGGTGTTTGAATAATTAGTTGATTAGCCATGATGCCAGATTCAGAGTTTGGAGCAGAGTGTGCAGAATTTGATAGTTCTGCTGAGACAGTAGATGAGGTATTTGAGGCAAGTACCACGGAGGAAGGCGAGACATATTCCTTAGAAGCGGGTACCAGTGCTGGCGAGGCCAGTCCGGAGCAATTAGGATCATTTTTGGTTTTTCCTGTCTGACTTTTAGTAAGACCTTGGAGAGTAAAGGCAGAGGGGGAAAAGGCATAGACTGATAGGTTTTTCCAGCTGAAGGATAGAGCATCCACTTTCCATGCTTTTTTGTAATGAGTTCTTGTGCAGAATTTGTCCAAATGATAATTTTGGGGGGAGGCAAATAGATCTATGTCTGGGCTCCCCCATTTCTGTGTTAACATGCTGAAGATTTGTGGATCCAGTTTCCATTTGTGCGGGTCCATAAGATTTCTGCTTAGGTCGTCTGCCAGAGTATTTTGCTTTCCTGGCAGGAACTGAGCTTGAAGATGTATTTGGTAAGTCAAGGCTGTGTTCCACAAAGCCATGGCTAGTCTGCAAAGGGGGTAGGAATGTGTACCACCCTGCTTGTGCATGTACCAAATAACTGTGGTGTTGTCTGTTTTTATCAGTAGTTGTCCTGGATTAAGTAAGTCATTGGAGGCTGTCAGAGCATTCTGATCAGCTAGCATCTATGGTTGATATGCAGATGCATTTGGTTTGGGCTCCATTTGCCCTGAATGCATCTCCCTGCCAGGTGGTCCCCCAAGCATAGTCTGATGTGTCTGTAGTTAGGGTTTGGGTGGCAGGGGGTAGAGTGAATGACAATCCCTTGTTTTGGTGACATGTCTCTGCCCACCAAAGAAACTCCTGTTGTAGGCAGGGAATGAGAGGAATCATTGTTTCCAGGCTGTGACAATGTTGACTCCATAAACTTTTTAGGTACCATTGAAGTTTCCTCATATGCAGTCTCACATATGGAATTAGTAGAATGCAGGATACCATGAACCCCAAAGCCTGCAGAATGTGTTTTGCAGATAACTGGGTTTTTGTTGCCATTTGTTTGAAGTATGTTGTCAGTTGACTTTGCTTGTCTGGCGTGAGGTAAGCCATCTGGGCAGTTGTATTCAAGCTTGCACCCAGAAATGTAATTATTTGAGAGGGTACCAGTTGTGATTTCTTTTCATTTATGGTGTACCCTAGGCATGCTAGAAGCCTTTTTACAAATGCCAGATGTTGAAGAAGAGTGTCCTTGTCCTCTGCTTAAATGAGACAATCGTCCAGATAAGGATAAATTTGAATGCTTGTCTGCAGAATGCAATTACTGGTGCCAGGCACTTTGTAAAGACCCTGGGTGCAGTAGATAAGCCAAAGGGCAGTGCAGAGAATTGGTAATGCAAAAAACCTGCCTTGAAGCTGAGGTATCTTCTGCACGATTCCCTTATTGGGATATGCAGGTATGCCTCTTAAGTCTAGAGTTACTAACCAAGTATTTCTGCCTAGAATGGGCAGTAGCTGTTGTAAAGTCAGCATTTTGAAATATGGAATGTCCAGGAACATGTTCAGAATCGATAACTCCAGTACTGGACACCATGAATTGTCTTTTGTGGGTACCAGGAAAAGTCTTGAATAAAAACCTTGTCCTTTTTCCTTTACTGGTACCGGTTGAATAGTCCCCATATCCATGAGGGATATGACTTTTCTGGGCCTATGCCCACTGGTTTTGTGGCAGATCTGGCCATCCGTCTGGAATTGGCAAAGTACGGAAATGAAATCTGTACCCCTGGGATACTATGTTTAACACCCACTTGTCCTGGGTAATTAACTGCCAATTTTGAGCATGAAGTGATAGTTTTACCCCCAAGGGGGCTGCCAAAAGATAAGTGCTGAGTGATGGTAGAGGAAAGTCATGGAGACTGCTTACTGTAGAGTTGTGCTTGGTTTCCTCCAGATTTGGAGGTGGAGGCACCCCATTGCTTTGACCTGTAAGAACCCTGTGATTGGTATCTGGAGCCTTTTGAGCGCATGGACTTGCCCTGAGTGGCTCTGTTGGACACAGGAAAGGACCAGTTTTGAGTAGGCCAGTGCCTACTGAACCTGGGTGGCTGCACTTGCAAGAAATCTTTTACAATTTGCATAGATTTAGCTTTGTCTTCCATTTTCTTTAAAACCTCTTCTGCCTTATTACCAGAGTATCATGCTGCAAAGGGGCATCCAACAATTTAGCTTCAACATGATCAGGCAGATTTTGCTCCTTGAGCCAGGCATGCCTTCTAATCACAGATCCAGTAACTTAAGTATGCTTTCCAACCTGTTCTGCTGAATGCAATAATTCCTGTAACTTTGTTTTCTACACAATCCAAAATCAACATAATTTTCTGTTTCAGTAAGCCCATAACATGCTGTCAATATTTAAGCATATGAAACTGGCAGCTTAAAGCCCTGATTGCCAAGGTTGCAGACGTATAAACCTTCTTACCCCATCTATCCAGCGCCCTGGAATCTCTATCAGAAGGGGTAGGATTTTTGGCTGTAGAGACCTTTACACCCTTGGGACCCTGAGAAATAGTCTCAGGGTCAGCAGCAGGATTTTTGAAAAGAAATTTGTGGGAGTCAGAAACCCTGTAATATCTGTCTGGCTTACTAGGAGCCGGAGGCAGGGAATCAGGAGCCATGCTTGATTCAGAGAACACATCATCAACAATGTCTAAAACAGGAGGTATTGCCAAAGGCCTATGCTGAGGAAGAAGGAAATCCCTAAGCCTCTTTTTTGATTCAGAGAAGTCCTGACTCCCCCAGTGAAAATGTTCCCTTAAAATATGCAAAGTCTCACCAAAAGAGTAATCCTCAGGAGGAGATGCAGATGGGATGGATTCCTCTGCATCAGAATCCTCATAGGGTGGAATAGAAAATTCCTGATCAGAAGAAATGGAAACCTGATCTGAAGATTCATAATCAGTGCCTTGCCTAGGCCTCTTAGCAGGGGGGGGGGTTGGGAACCCCTGATCAAGGTAATTAATTTTGATCATCTGTTTTTTTAAGGCATATGGGCCTGAGCACGTGGCTCATGCGTCGGTTTTTTAGACATAGAAGCTGTTTTTGACCTTGTTTTTGTTGTTGGTGTCCGTTTAATATAAAAATGTTGAGTCCTGAAAACACCTTCAGAATCCGGTGCCTGCTTAGCGGCTCCGGACCCATCCAAGGGAGAGACATCCGCGGGTTCAATACTCTGAGAATCTCGCAGCATACCGGACTCCGAATGGATCTCGGTAGAGGCCTGTGACTCAGAAGTAGCGGGTATCAGGGGCTGCGAAAGCGTCTCACTGAGTACCGGCGACTGGCTTAAGAGAAGCTTTGTCGTCGGTTTTGGACCTCAGTCTGTCTTTTTCTTTGCGTTTTTTATGAACTCCGGTAGTCGGACTGCTAACAGATATTTCAGGATAATTAAATCTTGAACCAAAATATTTAGAAGCAAAAATATACAGACGCTTAATAGTGCGCTATCTAGCACGAAACCGACAGTAGGGCACATTGTGATCAGGGCCTAGGCAAGGAATACAGTACAAATGAAAATCCTTATGAGGTATTTGCTTCCCACAAGTAATGCAATTATTAACTTTTACTGACATTGGTAAGGAGCAAGAAAAAAAGTTTCCCCAATGGGGTACTTGGCTTTGGTTTGAAGACTTTGGTTCTGAAACTCTAATATGAAATTTTCAGGAGTCGGCCGACCGGCACTTGCGAACTGCTTCTGCTTCGGGCACCGCGCGGCAAGAAAGACTGAATAAAATTGCGTTGGCTGCATGTTTTATACCCCTGACATCATGGAAGAGGAGAGAGCAACTGACGCAGGACCCAAGACTTTGTTATTCAGGCCAACTGAGGGCAACCTTCCAGCAGATTACCCAAATGTAATGACTGCAACAGTGAAACACGAAGAACATCTTACGAAATATACTTATCTACTGAAGAAACTTTCCAAAAAAAAAAGCTAGTAAGATATATAACTTTCACTGGCCAGAGATGGTGAACGTCCAATCTAGTTGCAGCAGCAAAAGAGACTGGAGGGAAGCACAAGGTGCATCATGGGATAGGTAGTTGGCCTCAAGCTGGTTGAAGACCTCGAGCTTTTGCAGTTGGCAGAGTCGAAGCAGAGGATCGTCTCTGAACCTTTCAGTAAGAATGAACGGTGAGATAGAACAACTTCACATCTTCAGTTTTAACACGAGAATGTAACCAAACAAATTTTCTCATGAAGCAGCTCTTCTGGACCAAAATTCAGAAAGTAAGAATAACCCCCCCCCCAAATTTGTCAAAAAATTTCAAATCCTTGTCACATGTTACAGTATTGTCATTAGCAACTTGTCTACCTAAAGCAGATTTGGATAAGGAAATAGCAGCAGGCTCTGTTTCAGGGTTAGGAAAAAAGTTATGTACTCACCATAATGTTCCATCTGTGTTGTCCTTTGTCATTCTTCCTCAACTGATTCAAACCCATCAGATCTCATTTAGAGCTGAAGGCTTCGGATCTGAACTGTCTGATCTGACTCGGCTGTTGCAAAAGCTCATGGCAACCTAGAACTCTCGAGCTTCTCCCTTACCTAGAATGAACCAACTCCAATTAGCTCAGATCTTGTTTACTAGCTAAAGCATAGACGAAAAAAATTCTTATACCAAAAAAGGCATAAAGAGAAAAAGCCAAAGGTTATACAAGGCTGTTCCTGGAGCTTTGTCATGCTTGGATTATGCCAGTTATTTCATAGCTACTCACTCTTCCAGAAAACCATAAGGAGGGGGTTGGTGGGTGGAGAGTTGAGGAAGAATGAAAATAAACCCAACACAGACGGGACGTTATGATGAGTACACAACTTCTTTATCTGATGTCAATTTTTATTCTCTCCTCAACTGAAGGGACAGAGTCCCCAGCTACCTAAATCCCAGGGTAGACTTGAGGCAGGATATTCCTAAGCATCACTGAGCAAAATGATGCTCTACCTCTGGATACCAAATCTAATTTGTAATGACCACTGACAGTATGATGGGGAAGCTCAAGTCACTCCTGCAGACATTTCATCCATGGAAGAGCTTGAATGAAAAACTGAGGAAGTTACTATAGACCTGGTTGAATGAGCACAAACTTGCTTTGGTAAAGGAATATCCAATTTCTTGTAAACAAAAGAAAAGCAGCCAGTAAGCTATCTGGCAAGAGTAATTTTGGATACTGGTTTACCCAGTTTCATATCAGAAAAACAAACAACTGATCTGTAGTTCTAATGTCCTTTGTTCTGTGTAAACAGAAATGCAGTTGCCTATGAACATCCAATAAATGTAACAAATATTCACCTTTGTTTGAAAAATTTGGAAAGAAAACTGGTAAATTGATGGACTGGTTAATGTTGGATTCTAAAACTATTTTGGTCAAAAAAGATGCATTATTTCGTAATGTAACTATCTTTATGAAAAATTAGATATGGTGGTTTCACATAGGCTTGAATTTCTGAAACACATCTGGCTGACATAATGGCCACCAAAAACAATGTTTTCCAAGAAAGGAATTTAAGATCACAGTTCTGTGCTAGTTTGGGTGACTGAATCGAGGCTTGCAGTACCAAAGTTAGAATCCCACAGCAGAGCAGGATCTTTAAATGGGAGTCTTAACAGAAAAAAGTTTTGCAAAGCTGTATGAGAGGAAGCTTAGCATGAGGAAAACCATCAAATCCAATATAGGAAATGAAACGTTAACAAACTGGAACTTTAAATTGTCGAAGAACTAGTTTGAGTAGAAAGAAGTGTCAAGAAATCAAGAAGATTAGAAAGCAAGCAGAAAAAGGTTTCAAGCATCATTTTAGAACTGCCTGTACAAATCTTTTTCCATTTACTAGTATAAAAGTTTTCTTGTAGATGGTTTGTTGGAGGATAACAAAATCTGGGTCTACTATCACGAAATTGTCAAAGGCCAGAGACAATACTTCGGAAGCTGATATTGTCGGGCACCAGATTAGTGAAATCAAAAACATTGAATCGTTAAACGGAAATCTCCATAAGGGAGATTTCTATTTAGTTCTATGTAGTCATGCCCGAGTTGCTATATTAAGTGGGGGGGGCGGTGCAGAGGGCTATGCCTCCTGCTCGCAGTAAAGAGTAAGTTATTTGTTTTTTGCTTTTAGGCATTTTTAGGCATTTATTTCGAGTTCAGAAAAAAAAAAAAAAAAAAAAAAAAAAAAAAAAAAAAAAAAAAAAAAAAAAAAAAAAAAAAAAAAAAAAAAAAAAAAAAAAAAAAAAAAAAAAAAAAAAAAAAAAAAAAAAAAAAAAAAAAAAAAAAAAAAAAAAAAAAAAAAAAAAAAAAAAAAAAAAAAAAAAAAAAAAAAAAAAAAAAAAAAAAAAAAAAAAAAAAAAAAAAAAAAAAAAAAAAAAAAAAAAAAAAAAAAAAAAAAAAAAAAAAAAAAAAAAAAAAAAAAAAAAAAAAAAAAAAAAAAAAAAAAAAAAAAAAAAAAAAAAAAAAAAAAAAAAAAAAAAAAAAAAAAAAAAAAAAAAAAAAAAAAAAAAAAAAAAAAAAAAAAAAAAAAAAAAAAAAAAAAAAAAAAAAAAAAAAAAAAAAAAAAAAAAAAAAAAAAAAAAAAAAAAAAAAAAAAAAAAAAAAAAAAAAAAAAAAAAAAAAAAAAAAAAAAAAAAAAAAAAAAAAAAAAAAAAAAAAAAAAAAAAAAAAAAAAAAAAGGGGGGGGGGGGGGGGGGGGGGGGGGGGGGGGGGGGGGGGGGGGGGGGGGGGGGGGGGGGGGGGGGGGGGGGGGGGGGGGGGGGGGGGGGGGGGGGGGGGGGGGGGGGGGGGGGGGGGGGGGGGGGGGGGGGGGGGGGGGGGGGGGGGGGGGGGGGGGGGGGGGGGGGGGGGGGGGGGGGGGGGGGGGGGGGGGGGGGGGGGGGGGGGGGGGGGGGGGGGGGGGGGGGGGGGGGGGGGGGGGGGGGGGGAGGAGGGGGGGGGGGGGGGAGGGGGGGGGGGGGGGGGGGGGGGGGGGGGGGGGGGGGGGGGGGGGGGGGAGAGGGGGGGGGGGGGGGGGGGGGGGGGGGGGGGGGGGAGGAGGGGGGGGGGGGGGGGGGGGGGGGGGGGGGGGGGGGGGGGGGGGGGGGGGCGGGTGGGGGGGGGGGGGGGGGGGGGGGGGGGGGGGGGGGGGGGGGGGGGGGGGGGAGGGGGGGGGGGGGGGGGGGGGGAACGGTCTGGTTCCACGGTATCTGGATAGTTCCCAGCCCGGCTAAACGCCATGAAATCCAGGAGCTCGTCAAGGGCGGAGACACCCAGGAGGCAGAGAGAGCTGAGCCCCAAAGGCCTTGAGGAGCACTGACTCATCAGCAGAGGGGGGTTTGATATCCAGTCAGCCTCAAGTTGTTTGAGGATCTCTCAAGATGTTCCTGCAAATGTAGACATCATCCGGAGGACGGCACTTCGGGACCCCTCCTCGCGATCATCAAAGACTGGGGGTGTCCCATGTAATAGACTCTCGGGATTCCACGGTATTTCCTCCTTTGCACGGTAACCTCTTCCCTTGGGGTTCCTCTGAAGGAGCAACCTCCCAGAAGAACTCCTTTCAGGAGGGGAGGGGAACCCCCAATGGGGGTGCAACTCTCTAGGCCCAGGGGCCCGGGCTGCCTAAGCGACAGGTGGGAACTGCCAAAGCACCCAGTCTCCACCAGGGAAGGTGCCGAAGTTCGGAATGAGATGGGCCAAGAAGACTTTGGCCAATGCACTCCCTCATAGCTCTGGAAAGCCGGACCCCTGTGAATCCTGGGAGAACTGTCCGTCCCCGAGCCATGATAGCAGACGGAAGTCCCGCGAGTCCGTAGCTTAACCAGGAGGGGAGGCCTCGGGAACAGACAGCATAGGTCCCGGGCCATCACCCCCAGGTCCAGCCAAGAAGTCCGTGGTACCAAACTCGACCTCAAAGGCCGTGGGAGTTGAGGGGGCGGGTCGGAGCCGGACCCTAAGACCTCCACCGCTTCCAACAGGCACTCTGCCCGACGGAGTCAAGCGGGTCGGAAAGAGGAATGGCAATGACACAGGGTATGGGGCCATCGGCTCTGAAGCCAACTGGGTCGGAGCCAAACAGCCTTTTGAAAGACTGGGGACTGGAACAGTCTTTGAGCACCCTGTCTATGTCCTAATCCTACATCCTCGATGACCCTTAGAGGATACTTCGGAACGGAAGTTCAGCCCAGATGGCTCTCTCCAAACGGCCCTAAGGGCGCTGGGACCGCCCGGAGGGCTTACTCCGATGACTATCGGGCTTCTCGGAAGGAATACCTAATACCTAGTTTCCATCGGTGCCGCAGGGAGGGAAGTGGTTCGAGTTTGACAACCTTTGTCGGCCCGGTACCAGTGCGGAGCCGGTCAAGGTGACTCACCTTTCTTCGATGCCCCCAGTTTCATCGGCCCGGCCGCAGGAGTTTATGTAGACTGGTGGCATCGAGGCAGACTGCTTTCCAGCCTCTCGGCCCAAGTCCTGGAGCTCAAGGAGAAACCTTGCTCTTATGTTCTTTGGCGGTCGGATCCTACCGGACTGGTCGGAGCCGGCCTTTTAGCGGGAGAAGGAGAGGGTGATGCGAAAGCTTCTTCAAAGCGAGTGGCTTCCATGGCACCTTTTAATCGATGAGCTTTTATTTTTCCTCTCTTTGGGAGTGACCTCGGGAGGAAAAAGACACACGCCTTGCAGGATTTCCTGCAAAATGCTTTGCACTCCAAAAACAACATAAACACAGAGAGAGTGGTCATCTCAGATCGACATTTTCAAAGTTGCACTTGTGCACTTTTTAAAGCCTCTGAAAGCCTAGGTACCTGAGATATTCCGTGAATTAAAGCCCAAAACACAGGTACAAACAGTGTAATGGCAAGAAAAGAAATTGATCTCTTCTTTTTTTGACCTTTCTTGGCAGTGAAGAAGTGGGAATCTATCCACTGCATAAATAGATCCGGGAGATCCTTTCTAACAAAACAGAAGTCAGCCCTAGCAATCAAAAAGACCCGGAAAGGCTCTTTACACACAAGAGGTGCTCCTCGAGTCAACACTCATAAACACAAGAATTTACTTAAGTAAATTCCACTCAAACTCACTCTAAACACAAGAATAGCTGCTAAAACAGCTTTTGTTAGAAGAAAAAATAGAAATTTTAACAGAAAAACTAGTGGAAATTAATCACTACTTAGTCTCAGCTTTCAGTCTTCGGTGACCACGCTCTTCACTCTGTTAGCTGCAAATCTAGGGATCTGGGGACTGGTAGTGGTGCATCCTGGATATAGTAAGCTCAGCCAATAAGAGACTCTCGCCTTAGTGGCATGGCGCATGAAATGAGCCCTGGTGGATCGGGTCTAACCCATCAGTCAGAATGTAGGCGAGATAGGATCACATAACATCAAATATTCACCTTTGTTTGAAAAATTTGGAAAGAAAACTGGTAAATTGATGGACTGGTTAATGTTGGATTCTAAAACTATCTTGGTCAAAAAAGATGCATTATTTCGTAATGTAACTATCTTTATGAAAAATTAGATATGGTGGTTTCACATAGGCTTGAATTTCTGAAACACATCTGGCTGACATAATGGCCACCAAAAACAATGTTTTCCAAGAAAGGAATTTAAGATCACAGTTCTGTGCTAGTTTGGGTGACTGAATCGAGGCTTGCAGTACCAAAGTTAGATCCCACAGCAGAGCAGGATCTTTAAATGGGAGTCTTAACAGAAAAAAGGTTTTGCAAAGCTTATGAGAAGCGAGTAAGGAACCATCAAATCCAATATGGAAATTAGAAACGGTTAACAACTGAACTTTAAATTGTCGAAGAACTAGCTTGAGTAAAAAGAAGCGTCAAGAAATCAAGAAGATTAGAAAGCAAGCAGAAAAAGGTTTCACATCATTTTAGAACTGCCCCGTGTACAAATCTTTTCCATTTACTAGTATAAAAGTTTTCTTGTAGATGGTTTAAGGGAGGATAACAAAATCTGGGTCTACTTCACGTTGTCAAAGGCCGACAATATCGAAGCTGATATTGTCGGCACCAGATTAGTGAAATCAAAAAACATTGAACGTTTAAACGGAAATTTCCATAAGGGGAGATTTCTATTTAGTTCTATGTAGTGCGGCCTTGGAGTTGCTATATTTAAGTAGGGTGCAGAGGGGCTTGCCCCCCTGCTCGCAAAGGTAAGTTATTTGTTTTTGTTTTTAGGCATTTTTTTTTTTTAAATCTTTCGATGTTTCAGAATTTGATGATATGGTGTCGACCATATCAGATTCGATATTCTGAAACTTCGATAAGAAAATATAGACGCCAAAATCTGCTGCTCAGCAGGCAAGAGCATAGGTTGCCTGGCTATTACTAGAACTAGCAATGAAGAAACCAGCTGTCAGCTTGAGAAGGTCTGTTTGCGTCATGCCTGTCGGGAAAGACAGCAGATCTGGAGCTGGGTCCAGAATCCAAGGCTGATGAGTTAAATGAGGTAATTGCAAGGGAAACCTAATCTGTTGAGGGCAAAAGGGTGCAATGAGGATGACTTTGCTATTTAACCTGGCAGCTCTCTGTAGGAACTTTGGAATCAAAGGAATTGGGGTATAAGCAAAAAGTAGACCAGGGGGCCAATCATGGGGAAAAGCATCCCTCGGGGACTCCTCTTGTGGGGGGATTAGGGCAAAGTAGTTGCTGCCCTTGTTGTTTAGGGGAGATGTAAAAAGACTGCAGCAAGGTTGGCCCTACTGTCAGAAAATCAGTTCCGCTACATTCTTGTTGAGGGACCACCCATGAGGTAGTAGAATGTACTCACTCAGTTTGTCTGCTAACACGTTGGATTTCCCTGGAATATGCATTGCTATAAGAAAGTGGTTGGAAGACATCGCCCATTGCCACACCCTGAGCACTTCACGGCACAAGGGGTAAGATCTGGTTCCTCATTGTTTGTTGATTTACCAAAGCACTTGTGTGTGTTTGAATTGTAATGTTTCCCAAAGGGAGAGCATTCAGGAAGACCTACAATGCTAGAAGCACTGCTCTCAACTCGAGGACATGGACATGCAAAAGGGCCACTTCAAGTGACCATGTGCCTTAGACTGTCTTTTCCACGTAATGCCCCCCCTCCCCCCAGATAGGAAGCATCAGTGGTCACAATGGCGCTGGGCTGAGGGGGAAAGAACAAACGGCCTTGAAAATTCTCTTCTGACTGAATCCACCACATTAGATCCCTCTTGCATATATATTGGTGAGTTGTATCGGAGCCAATAAAGGTAGATGAAGTATGGACCACTGGGAGGCCAGCAACCATTGGAGAACTCTCATGTGAATTTTGGCTAAGGGTAGTAATGTTATTGCTGCCACCACTGACCCCAATGCCTGAAGGACCAAGTAGGCTGAGACCTTGGTACTGCAAACTATCTTTTCTACTTGTGATCTTACTGTCTGAACTTTACAGAGGGGAAGGGAGGCTATAGTCGATTTTGTATCAAACAGTGCTCCTAGGAATTCTTGTATTTGACATGGTTCTAGATGAGATTTCTCATAGTTTATGGTTATTTCTAGTACAGCACATGTCTGGATCACTTTTTCTCTTGCCAAAATGAGCAGATACCTGCTTGGTGAGGATATGTGCTAATCATCCAAGTATGGAAATACGTGGAATCCCTGCAGTCTCAAGTGAGCTGCTTTCCCATTTGGCAAACATCCTGGGGGCTGTGGTGACACCAAAGGGCTGAACTCTAAACTGGTAGTGACTGGCTCCCAGCCCGAAGTGCAACAACTTTCTGGATCACTGTTCATCTTTCTATGAGAGTATGCATCCGAAAGATCTATCGAGCACATCCAATAATCTCTTTCCTAAACCAGAATGGACTGAACAGTGACCATCCAGAACTCGGGTCCTTCTAACAGACTTGCTTAAGATACTGAGATCCAGAACTGGTTTTCAGCCCCTGTTTTCTTTGTCCTAAAAAGAACCCAGTGCAAGTTTGTGATTCTATCTGGTCTGGGGGGGGCAACTTGGATGACTTTTTCTAGCAGTTTTTTAATTTAAATTGCTGCCTGTCCCCCTCTGAGTGGAACATCAGGGAATTTCCTTGAATTGGGAGGACAAATGAAAAATGGTATTGTATAACCTCTGGAAATGACCATTTGCACCCAAATATCTTTTATTTCTAGCCAGGCTCTCCTGTGCAGGGATAAGCAACACCTGATTGTCCCCTACTGAAGGCAAATCAGGCCTCCTTTCAGGAGCGCTGTAAAGCTTTATCAAAGAAAGAATCCCTGAAACCTTAGCTCTGTGGGCCACCTCTGTGGAGAGGGTGGCATCTACCATTAGAATTCCTCCCTCTGCCTCTGGGGGAACCTCCTCCATGTGTGTCCTGGAAAGTACCTTGGGATTTTTGAACCACATTTTACCCCCACCTCGATGATTCCTTGAAAAGGACCTTTGGGGGGGGGGTGTACACCCACAGCAGAGTCCGTCTTTCCATCCTTCTCACACCTGGACAATGTGTCTTTAACCTTTGGGCCAAAAGGAGAAGGTCCGTCAAGAGGAGCACTAACGAACGAAGACTTTAAGGGCTCTGCAAAATCACAAGTGCATTCAAGCGCGTCTCCTGATGGTAATAGCTGAACCCACTGCTCTAGAGGTTCCTTCTTTTACATTAGAAATTAACCTTATAGAGGAGTTACATATTGATTATAAGGTAGCCAACTGAGAAGTGACAGATGTTTTCACCTCTTCAGAAGTGGATCCTGAAAGGGTATCCGATAGTTTTAGGAGCCACTACAACCATGGCATCAACAGACACACCCTTGGACCAAAATTGTTTATCTTCTGGAGCGGTCATTATCATATCCATTTTTCTGAGGACTGGTACAATGGTGTCTGGATCCTGTCATGCCTGCCGCGAGATTAGGTTAATGAACTTGTCAGCGGGTGGAGTTACCCAGGAGGTAGATGGGTTGGGTACAAGACGTCTACAGGAGTACAGATTCCTCCGAAGGTTTGCTGGGCTTCCAGGCACCTCCGTTTTAGGATCTCCAGGATGTCTCTGAAAGAGACATCAGGAGGAGGTGACAGTGGGGACACTTTACCCTCATCAAAATGTGCATCTTCGGTGATAGATTCAGGGGAATCTACAAGCTTTCTCTTGTATGATGTCCTCTTCTTAGGGATCTTCTCAATGGGATACTATGGTGTGGTGTCAGAAGAAGTGAGGATACCCTGATGGGAAGCTTGGGGTTTCAGTACCAGCTTGAGACTCTAGACATAGGAACGGGACAGATGTAGACAAAAGATCTGACAGGATAAGTAGTGTCTGAGTCGGGAGGGGTGGGGGGCAGACGAGGCTTTCTCCATGACCGCAAAGGCAAACTCCCCCAGTGAGGGATAGGACCCCGGATCCATAACAGCCAATTTCTGATCCTCAGTCCCTCCCCAACCTGAGGACAGTCCACCTGAGGCTGAAATAGAAGCCAAACTAACTATTGCTGAGGCTCTGAAGTGTAGAGATGTCTCCGAAAGCTTTGGAGTTGAATGCAGCACCTCTGACCCAACAGAGCAGAATTGGCTCCAAGAGCTCTCCTGACCCGACTGAACCGATATTTAACTTCCTTCCTGAACTAAGGAAGCCCATCCTTAATAGCTCATACAAGACAATCCCAAGCTAGCGCTACCGAGTGGTTTCACCCACAGAAGCATAACTTCAAAACTAGTAGTTCCAAAAGATGATCTCAACCTGCACACAAGATCAACAAACAGACACTTTCCCTTTTTATGCTTGAAATAACCCATCCCATGGTCAATCATTATACATTTCCCCTAAGAATAATAACTGGAATCATAACATAGATTATACCATGCATGGATTACCTGAAATTAAGCATTTAGAAACGCATCTGTCTATTAGTAATACAGGGGACAGTCCTGGGGTAAATTTTCTATTTCCCAAACACAGATCCAAGTTGCACTTGGAAATGGACAGGGATAAACTTCATAGGTAGGTACTAGGCTATTGGCCCTAGGGCCTATATAAGCCTAGCCAAAAATGTACCCTGGCTTTCGCCACCCAAGAAAATTATTTTCCTGTGCCCCTGTCGAGCAGAGCCACAGAAGTAATCCCTGGGGTGAATTTCCTATTTTCCATCCAATCAAGATTTTTCTTGAAGAGTGCTAATGAGGAGCTCTGTTTGACATAGGTAGTCTGTTCCAGTGTATGGGAAGTCTCTGGGACAGGAATCTATCCCTCCATCATGTTCTGTTTATTGTGGTGACAAGGTTTAGGTCCCTAGAGCGTGCAGCTCGGAGGGATTGGGATTTCTTTAAGTGGAGCATGTCCAACAGCTCTGGGTTTGACATAGCTTTGCATGTTAGGCAGAGATCGCCTCTTGAGCAGGCGATATGCAACGGAGTAAAGCTGGAGTTTTTAGAGACTGTCTGCGTAAGGCATCTGTTTGAGGCCAGTAATCCTCTTTGTGAGATATTTCTATGGCCTTTCCAATTGTTGAAGATGTCTTGTGAGGTACATACCAAAAGGGGCATTGTACTCTATAATGGGTCTAATGAGTGATGAGTAGAGGGGAACAATGACCTCTTTTTTTCTAGATGAGAAACCTTTTGTGATGAGGTGAGCCACGCAAGGAGGATTTCCTGACCACTGTGGCGATGTGATTATCAAAGGAGAGACTACTGTCCACCTGTGTCCCAAGGTCTCATCACATTTTCTGCGTGAAGTAGACTACCAGCTATGTGGTAGTTCATGGGTACAGAGTTTTTACCAAAGGGGATGACAATACACTTTTTGGCATTGAGCTTCAGGCCATGGCTTTGACACCAGGCATCTGTCTCAGTGAGGCCCTTTTGTAGAATGTCCACATCGTTAGGAGTTTCGATTATGGCTCCTAGTTTGCAGTCATCTGCAAACTTGGTTAGCCAAAGACCTTCTGTGTTTGGTATCTACTTCTCTGAAGTACAGGCTAACAGGAGAGGACCCCAGGACTGAACCCTGTGCTACTCCACTTGTCACTGATCTGAAGTCGGATTTGGAGTCTGCTACTTTCACAGTGTGGGTTCTGTCCGTGAGCCAGTTGGCAACCCATCTTGTGACATAGGGGATTTATACCCAGTTTAGTGAGCTTATCTATATATCCAGAGTGGGGGATGGTGTCAAAAGCCTTGGCTAGATAAGCTGTGTGAACCACCTTACCCTCATCTATGGCTTTGTTGACTGCTTCAAAGAAGTCAATCAGGTTTAGGAGACATGATCTGCCTTTTATAAATCCGAACTGGGTAGGGCCCAAAACTTTGTTTTATGTGGATGGGGAGTCTGTTCCATAGCAGTGGTATCCTCTGTGAAATATACCTGTACCTCCAAACCATTTAACTGATGTAGAAGCTACCTACACTGAGCATTTCTGTTGCCACTTAATTTGTTGATGAGCTGTAAATCCAATGTCCAGATCTACACCAAAGTAATATATGAGCACATAGACGCATGGATTCAGGAATAACTGATGGGACAAAATCATCCTCCGCAAGGAACAGTACACCTGTCTGGTGGACATCTATAATAAAACTATACAACAAAAGGAAAAAATTGCTGTCTAGGACCAAGAAGGAGCAGGTGCCCAATTGGAAGCAATCTCTCCTCAGCCTGAATAAGCAAATAATAGAATTAGTGAAATCCTCTAAAGCCAACTTATAAACTGCCCACATCTACTAGAAACAATCATAAGGCCCTCTTCACATGTCAGCAATCTCAAATGCATCCAGATCTATTCAGAACTGGTGGTCATACACAAATGCTGTAGATATAGCCAACTTACTGGTGGAGAGATTCAGTGAAAACTTTAACCCTGTCTTCCGCATCAGTAAATCAGGTCATCCCTGGTACCTGCCCCCTCCCCTTATCTCCAGGGAACAGGTCATCACTACCCTCTCAAAGGCAAAAACTACAGTTTCCATGCAACATGATATCATCCCAGGCTACATCCTACATGAACTCAGGCATGCACTTGCAGCACCATTAGGCACCCTATTCAACCAAAGCTTGAGTACCATCTTTGTCCCAGCAGAGTGGAGAACAGCCACTGTCATCCCTTTACACAAAGGTGGAGTGTCTCTGGGAAATTATAGATCCATCAGCCTAACTAGCTTGATCTGCAAAGTCATGGAACAGATTATCATGGACCTCATTAAGAGGGACATTGGCAACCTTCAAACACTCAACGCCACATAGTTTGGCTTTGTCAAGGGGAGGTCATGTCTGTTAAATCTGGTTGACTTCTTTGAGACAGTCACCAAAGCCAATGGACAGGGGAGGACTGTGCACACCGCCTATCCCTGACCTAGCCAAACTCTTAGACACTATTCCCCACTCTGGCATAACAGATAACATATGGAATGATGTCTAGTTGAGAGAGTTTATCAGATTGGTAGCAAACTGGCTCACTGACAGAACCCACTTAATCAAAATAGGAGAAGCCACCTCAAAAGCAGTATAACCGTAACAAGCGGCATACCCCAGCAATCGGTCTTGGAGCCTCTGTTATTTGGGATATACTTCTCTGAAGTGCAGGCCAAAACTAGTGGGTTATGACTGACCAAGTTTGCAGACGACTGCAAGCTATGCTCAGGTCATGAATTCCCCAAGTGATGTGGATGTCCTCCAAGAGGGTCTCACCTAATCAAATGACTGGTGCCAGAAACATGGCCTCAAGCTGAATGTCAAAAAATGCATAATCATCTCCTTTGGGGAGAGTGACGTCCCCACATATCACATTAATAACAACGTCCTAAGCATGCAATCAGTCATGAGAGATTTGGGCACCCAGGTTGATAGCAACCTGACTTTTGACCACCATGTTGCTTCCATTGTACAGAAAGCTTTCTACATGCCCCACCTCATAAGCAACAGTATCTCATCCAGGGACAAGGACATCACAGCATCCCTGCATTCTTCCCTTATAAGGCCAATTACATAGTACAATGCCCCCCTTCGACATGTACCTGGCAAAGCACATGCAGCAGCTGGAAAGACCACAGAGGTTCCTCACCAGACAAATCCAGGGCTTCAAACATCTACCCTACACAAATAGGCTAAAAACCCTGGTTACCTCTGTCTGGCATACAAAGCAATCTCAGACCCTGCCTTGATAGGACTGCTGCATATCCACAAGTCAAGCTCCACTAGAGTAGCCCACACACACTACCTCAACCTGGTCTATGACATCAACAGGACTTGTTGGTGGGACAGATGTCCCAGAGACACCCCCATCTGTGGAATAGACTCCATCTCCACATCAAGCAGGGTACCTCATTATCCCTTTTCAAGCACAACCTGGATAACTGGATGGGAAACGGAAAAATACACCCCTGGGATTCCACCTGTGTCCCTGCTGGAAGGGACTTTGGGTGCTGATTTGTTAAAACATGGGCTAAACTCTTGGCTAGGCTTATAAGGGTCTCAGGGCCATTAGCCTAGTAACTTCTTATGATCCCATGACTGGAGGTTCCCCATGCCCTGATTAATTCCATGAATTCCATAAGTCTTTCCATGGCTTTGCATACGAGGCCGGTCAGACTTATGGGTTGTACTTGGCTGGGCCTGTGGAAGGCCCACCCTCATGCAGGAGAATGACCATAGCTGTTCTCCATTCGCTTGGTACAAAATCTGTAAGGAAGCTGAGACTCAGCAATGTTGTTCATAGGTTGGTATTAGGCTATTGGCCCTAGGGCCTATACAAACCTAGCCATAACAATTCCCTGGCTATTTCTTCCCACACTATTTACTTTCCTGGACCCCTGTCTAGCAGGCGACTGACGTGATCCCCGGGCTGAATTTCCTTTCTTCCATCCAATCATCAAGGTTCCTTTTGAAGAGGGCCAAAGAGGCACTCTGCTTGACATGTACGGGCAATCTATTCCAGAGTCTGGAGAGTCTCTGGGTCAGGAACCTATCCCTCCAGCATGTTTTGTTTATTGTGATGACAAGGTTTAGATCCCTGGAGCGTGTGGCTCTGAGGGATTGGGATTTCTTTAAGTGTAGCATGTCCAACAGCTCTGGGTTTGACATGGCCTTGTAGAGCCTCGGAGTCGACGATATGTGACAGAGTATAGCTGGAGTTGTTTAAGGCGGTCAGCATAGGGCATCTGCTTTAGGCCTGCGATTCCTTTTGTGAGGTATTTCTGTGGCCTCTCCAGTTGTTGCAGATGTCGAGAGGTACATACCAAATGGGGGCGTTGTATTCTATAATGGGTCTAATGAGGGATGAGTACAGTGGGACAATGACCTCCTTTTTCTTGATGAAAAGCCCTTAGTGATGAGGTGTGCCACATAGAAGGATTTTCTGCATGTTGTGGCGATGTGGTTATTGAAAGAGAGACCACTGTCCACCTGTGTGCCTAAGTCTCTTATCACATTTTCGGTGTTTAGTGTACTGCCACCTATGTGGTAATTCACAGGTACATGTTTTTTCCCAAAGGGGATAACTATACATTTCTTGGCAATGAGCTTGAGCCCATGGCTCTGGCACCAAGCATCTGTTTCTGTAAAGCCCTTTTGTAGAGTATCCACATCATTTGGAGATTCAGTAATGGCTCCCAGTTTGCAATCATCTGCGAACTTTGTTAGCCAGAGTCCATTAGTGCTGGCCTGTACTTCAGAGAAGTAGATGCCAAACAAGAGAGATCCCAGGACTGAACCCTGAGGTACTCCACGTGTCTGGAGCTGGATTTGAAGTCAGCTATTTTACAGTGTGGGTTCCGTCAGTAAGCCATTTGGCAACCCATTGACTGACGTAGAGATTAATGCCCAGCTTAGTAAGTTTATCTAAGATTCCAGAGTGGGGGATGGTGTTAAAGGCCTTGGCAAGGTCCAGATAGGCTGTGAGGACTGCCTTACCCTCGTCCACGGCTATGGAGACTGATTTGAAGAAGTCAATCAGGTTCAGGAGACAAGATCGGCCCTTCACGAACCCAAACTGGGTGGGGTCCAGTGTTTTAAGGTTGCCAATGTCTTTGTTTACAAGTTCCATGATATGTTTCATGGCCTTGCAGATCAGGCTCGTCAGAATGATGGGGCGGTAGTTCCTGGGATTCAAGGTGGATCCCCCCTTGTGGAGTAGGATAACTGTAGCTGTGCTCCATTCAGTTGGCACAAAGCCTGACGTAAGAGTATGATTAAACATGACACTTAGGTGAGGTGCCAATTCATTTTGTAGTTCATGTAGTACACAGCCCGGGATGTCATCTGGTCCCATGGATGCTGTATTCTTAGCTTTGGAGAGTGTGTTTTTTTTACCTGTGTGGCTGTTATTACCGGAATTTTGCAATCTTTCGCTATTGAAATGGCCATTTAGGGGGTGAAGTTGACAATGAATCGATCTGCCAGGATATTGGCAATATCCTTGGGATCAGTATATTTAAATGCCATTCTGTTGTAGCTCAGAGCAGATCTGAGCATTGTCATTTAGATTCTTGACATAGTTATAGAATGCCTTGTGGTTGTCTTTGGAATCTTTGGCAATTTTATTTTCGTAACTGGCTTTGGAGGATTTTATGATCATCTCAGCGTCTTACTGAGGCTGGTAAGGGAGTTTTTTTGCATCCTGGGATTCTCCTCTTTTCTGCAGCAGTTTCTTCCTTTTGTTGTAAAGTTTGTTTATGGCAGGGGACCACCAGATTGGATTCCTTTTTTTGGAGGAGAGCATCTTGGTTCTATTGGAGATGGCACAATTCATGCATGAGTGGATGGGCTTGTACAGTGCCTTAGTGTAGGATTCAGCAGTCGAACTTTCAGTTCTTGTCTGCATGGGTGTCATGAAGTTTGTCACTTCTGACTTGAGTAGCATGAAGTTGGCTTTGGAGAAGTTTTTTATTGAGGTTTCCTTACTGGGGGGGTGGGGGTGGGATGTGGATGTTAAGGGTGATTAGCTTATGGTCTGACCTGACAAACAATGGGGTGACCATAGGTGTGGAGCATCAATTTCTCATGTTGGTAATGACCAGGTCTAGGATATTGGAGCCCCTGGTGGGACTATGGATTAGTTGATACAGGGAATTGGAATTTATGAATTCCAAGAATCGTTGGGCAAAGGTATTGGTACACAAGTATTTTTCCCAGTTAATGGCAGGGTAGTTGAAATCACCCAGGTATTAGGGTGTTTGGTTGTACATTAATATTTTCCAGTATGTTTAGAAAGGTGTAGTGAGAATCTTGGGGCATGGTGGAGGATCTGTAGCAAGCTACAATTTGGACTGCAGTCTTTCCTAATGTTAGTTGCACCTGGAGAATTTCAGACGCATTGTGTTGGGCAACTAATCTGGTGGTGTGAATATGGACACTCCTCCACCTTTAGTGTTTCGATACTGGTTTGGTGGCCGAAAAGTGTGGTAAGAGTTGTAGCCTGGTATTGCAGGGCTGTGCTAAATTGTGCTTCATGCTATTTAGGGGTATTGTCCGGACCCACTGACAATTTTTAGTTGCAAACATTATGCATCACTTATAACCTATCCAGTCATTGTCAAATATTACGTAGCTCATTCAAATCCTGCTTTCTTTTAAATCTCATTCCTCTTCTGCATGCACTGCTCCCACAATTCCCATTTGTTCTTATGTAATTTGCTCCTAACCTTTTTTAACAATCCCAGTTGGGGTTGTTTTCTCTCTCTTACAATATTCACTACTTCTAGTAAAGTTGGTTTAGACGGATTTCCATTTTCTAGTAACTGCTTTTTTGGCGGCCATGATAATTAGACTCCGCAAGGCCTTATGTCTAGACAATTCTGATTCTGTATCACAGTCCCCAAAAATCATTTCCTTAGTTACACCAATTTGCTCAGCCAGTATCTCTAAAGATTTCCTGCAGAATGTTCTGTCAAATTCTACCAACTCATCACACTCCCAGAAAATATGTTCCCAATTACCTCTGTATTCTTAGTTTTTGATAGCACTTTTAGGGCTTGGTCTTGTGATATACCTGTAACTGGCTCAGCTCCAGTTATCCTGATGGACAGAGAGAGGTAAAGTTAGAGCTAAATTTATTGGCCAATAGGTTAGCTATATCTTCAGTGTCCGTGTAGACAACATAGTTCACAATCAGCTCATTGCATTGCTGTGCTGTGCTTTTAAGAATGAACTTACCTAAAAAAAAAATCCCCTCCTAACGTATCCCAAACCTTCCCCCAAACTTCCCCCACCCTACATATATGAAGAGGAGGTCCTCAAAGTCTTGTCCAAGGTACAAAACACAGCCTCTATGAGACCAGACAGCATCCCATCTTCTAAACAGGCTAAAACATGAAATAGCATCACCATTAAGTACCCTTTTCAATCATAGCCTAACCACTGGCTTTGTTCCTGCTGAATGGAGCACAGCAACCGTTATTCTCCTCCACAAAGATGGCCTAGCAACAGACCAGGGGAATTACAGACCCATAAGCCTGACCAGCCTCATCTGTAAGGCCATGGACCGTATCATTATGGACCTCATAAATAAAGACATAGAACTCCTAACCCTGGATCCTACCTAATTCGGCTTTGTCAAGGGCAGATCCTGACTGTTAAATCTAGTGGACTTCTTGGAAAATGTGACCAGGACCACTGACGAAGGCAAATCTGTGCACATAGCATACCTCAACTTGGCAAAGGCTTTCAACACAATCGCACATTCAGGCATTAATAAACTTAAACTGAATGTAAACCCCTTCGTTGTAAGATAGGTTGCCAACTGGCTCACAAACTGGGCGACACACTCTACCAAAGTGGGTGACTCCACATCAGCCAGCAGACCTGTTACTGGCAGGGTGCCACATGGGTCAGTGCTGGGCCCTCCACTGTTTGGTATATACTTCTCAGAAGATCAGGTCAAAACTAAGGGGTTGTGGCTGACCAAGTTTGTAGATGACTGCAAACCAGGTGCAATCATTGAATCCCCAAATGGTGTCAGTATACTCCAGGAGGGTCTCACACAGACTAGCGACTAGTGTATTTGTCTCAGTCTCAAAAGAATGCAAAGAAATGCATCATTCCCTTCGACACAAAAGTCCCTGCACACTATCAAATCAACAATACCCTAAGTACCCATGAAGTGGCAAGGGTCATGGGATCACAAGTTTACTGCAACCTTAACTTCAACCACCATTTGTCTACCGTAGTAAAGAAGGCTTTTCACATAACACACTTGATTAATAAAGGCATCATCGCAAGAGAGGTTATAAACCCTCATAGGCACTAATCTGGCCCATAATTAACTATAATGCACCGTTCAGCATGTACCATACACAGCACTTACAGCAACTGGAGAGACCTCGTAGGTTTATAAAAAAGATCAAGGGGGGCTCCAGTGCATGCCGTACACAGACAGACTAATGTCCTGCCACTACACTCCATATGGTATAGAATTCTTAGGGGACACTTATGCCTGGCCTACAGAGCAATCCAAGACCAAAACCTAATGAACTTGGTGCATATCAGCAAATCAAACAAAGACCAGGGCTATCCGTTCCAGGGACCCACATATGGCTTGCGACTTAAATAGGATATGTTGGAGGGACAGATTTATCTCCAAGCGACTCCTGCGTCTTTGGAACAGGTTACCAATTCATGTGAAACAGAGCACCTCTATGACGCTGTTCAAGAGGAACCTGGACAAGTGGATGGGGCACCATAAATTTTTCCAGGGATAGCACCCATAACCCTCCTGAACATGGGCAGTCATCACTAAATGCAGTCTTTGGTATTGACTAGTATTTCCATGGTATTACATTAGGATGAAACTGCTTGGCTTAAAATGTCCTCCAGATTGATAGCCTAGTAATCTGCTATGTTCCTATGAAAGCCTTGTGATTGTCTTTGGCTTTGGGTAACTATTTTAGCCTCAAACCTAGCTTTGGTGGATTTTATTAAGCTCCTGGGTTGTTTGCTTATTTTGATAAGGGCTCTAACATTCTGGGAATTGCACTTCTTACTTTTGGTCAAAATTCTTTCCCTTTTATTATAAAGCGTATTGATATTATGGTTCCACCATGTGAGTTTGTTTCTGGGATTTGCCTTGCACTTATTCCTGTGGGGTACAGCTGCATCTGTGCAGCCATTTTGCATGTTCGTATAGTGTGGTGGTTTACATTTCTGCATATTCCATAGAGTTACCAGAGGTTGAAGGGGATTTGAAGCTTGCCAATATATCCTTAGGAGTAGATAATTTGTCTTAAAGACATTTCTAAAAGTACCTTGGGTGGAAGAGATCTCTGGTTTTAGTTTTATTTTGAAGGACACTGCTTTATGGTCAGAACTACCAAGTGATGAAGGCATGCAAGGGATGGTGCAAAATGCTCCAGTATTAATAAGGACAAGATCAAGAGGTTATTCTCCCTAGTGGGTAGTCTAAGTGTTGCAGGGCGTTTGTACTGACAAAGCCCAGGAATCTCTGCTTGTACACTAGCGCTGCTGTCAGTTTTCCAGTCTATTGATGGGATACTTTAGATCATACAGGAATTTGGTATTGGGTTCAATGCTGAGTAAATCTACTTCCCTGTAGGTAAGCATTGTGGCTGTCTTTTGTTACAGAGGCAGTCCTACAGCTAGCCAATATACGATATGGGGCCTTTTCTGACTGATATTTGGACATGAAGTTCTAGTGCATCATGCTACTTTACCAGCCTTGATGTTAGACTCTTGTGGATGTAGACAGACACCTCCACCCTTTTTCCTCTCCTGCATAGCAACTGGTCTAAACATGTGGAGGGCATTATAGCCCTGCATGGCCGGAGTACTCGCCACAATTTTAAGCTATGTTCGAGTCACTACACTGGCGTGTCGGCCAGGGTGACAAGGGCTTGTAGGAATTGGAGTTTTTTATTCAGGCTCCAAGCATTGGATTATTAACACCTTCATATTTAGACTTTGCTTGTTTCATTATGTTGGCAGGTTTATCAGGTTGGTATTACCTAAATAAAAGCACAATGGGTGCGAACAGTGGGTACAGGGAACACTACATAACCAGGAGAGATGTTATGAGTCCAGGTTTTCTCATAGTAACAGCATTTGATACCATTGGATAACTACATACTAATGGTGATGTTTGAAACTTTATGGCTAAATGCCTTACCAGAAAAAAAAAAAAAAAAAAAAAAAAGCTACATGCCCTTCCTGAAGGATTTTGCTCTTAACAAATGAATTGGTAATGCATATCCATCAATGGAGTTAGTACTCCTCAAAGTCTGAATAGTATAAAAAAGAATGTCAAGTGAATTGACTGCTTATGATTTGCCTTGGAGACAATGATAAGCATAAAGGAATGCTTAGTGTGACAACGTAATCTATTTTCAAAACAAAGGAGATTTCCTCAGATACAAGTAATTCAGAGATTAGTCTGGCTGAAGTGATCCATACCAGGAACGGGACTTTTCCAGTAAGAGATTTCAACCTACTGAAGAAACAGGCACAAAGGAAGTGAACATTATTTTTTGCAGTGTGACGTAAAACTCCGGAGATTTTAACAAGAAAGCCTCTTAAGAAAAACCTTGCATACATTCTAAGAAGCCAAGGTCAAAAAAAAGTTTTTCAGTTAAAGTTTATTTGACTGCTATTTTCAATTGAGCCCAGTGTCAAAAATATGGACAAAGTAAATCTCAGACTTCTGGGACAAAAGCAGAGAACAGACAATCCCTTGGCAGCGTCTCGGAGAGAAAAGTGTCTATTTGTAAGTCTTTCTTCTGAAGGCATGATTATTGGATGCTACTGCATGATGCCAAGCGACTAGAAAAAGGGTACAAATGTCTCTCTATGGTTTGCTTGACTGATGGGTCAGAAGAGTTCTCACAGTTTAAGAACAAAGGCATTTCCACCCGACAGTAACAGTGATTTTTTTCCAGTTTCTTTTGCCCACCCCTCAACTTAAATAAGGGGAGGGTAGTTCATGGAAAAACTAATTTCAGAAGTGGGGGCCCGAAAAGATTAGAAAGTCTCCATGAAAAAATTACAATTAAAATTCACGAATATCCTAAACAATTAGAAGGCCATTATGTCAGAAACTACAATGTTATCTAGACCAAAATCATGGTAGACATACAATTGGAAAAACAGGAATAAAATGTCTGAGAATGCGAGACAGAAAAAAAATTGAAAATATAATCCCAGACAAATAAAATAAATAAAAAACAAATCAAATTGACAAAAGCTCAAATTTGTACTTAAGTTCAACTTTTGAGTGCTAAGAAGAAGGGTCAATAATAGGTTCTACGATTCAGTTTCATTACTTTCAAAATGCTGCTGATGGAAGTGGAGCTGTTCAAACCTGGGGGGGTGTAAGTTTTGAGTTTCCAATCTTTTTTCAAATTTTTTGTTCACCGGTCCATTGTATTCAGTTAAATTAATCTTGTCAATAATAAGAAAGTGGAATCTGTCATGCCCAGGTGCTTCTAGACAGTGCTTAGCAATGGCATTTCCTGCATAGAAAGCTTTGCATTTGTTGCATTGGCCGTGTTAATTACTCCTTTTGAGGTGCAGTTACATTACAAATTGCTAGCATACTATTTCTTCGAGTTTGGGTATTTAAAACCTTTTTCCTGCTCATGAGAAAGGATTTAGTGTGATGAAGTCCAGGTAGCCAGTTGTGGGCTACAGTATGCCACGAGTGATGTCTCTATGGAAATAAGGCAGAAATATGTACTGCATGTGATGATGGCTGGAGGTGAGAAAGTCGCAGTTATGTTTTTTTTCACAGATCTGCAACAAATCTTAAGCTGCACAGAAGTTCAGGGATCACTAGAATAACAGAAACATGCAAACGCTAACTATGTTTTGTCAGTAAACTGGACTCCATTATTATGGAACCTGCAATAAGAAAAATTGTTGCTGGGCATGTCTGATTCCCAAATTCTCACAGCTTCCTGGCATGAAGCAGATATGCACCCCTCCCATCACCATTTCCCAATGTACTTGACAGCCACCATATTGACAGACTGTATGGTAATAGGTTCATAAGTTGGTACTAGGCCATCGGTCCTAGGGCCTATACAAGCCTAGCCATAATAATTCCCTGGTTATTTCTTCCCACAATATTTACTTTCTTGGACCCCTGTCTAGCAGGGCGACTGACGTGGTCCCTGGGGCGAGTTTCCTATCTCACATCCAGTCGTCAAGGTTCCTTTTGAAGAGGGCCAAAGAGGTGCTCTGCTTGACATGTATGGGAAGTCTATTCCAGAGTCTGGGGAGTCTTTGGGTCAGGAACCTATCCCTCCAGCATTTTTTGTTCATTGTGATGAGGTTTAGATACCTGGAACGTGTGGCACTGAGGGATTGGGATTCCTTTAAGTGTAGCATGCCCAACAGCTCTGGGTTTGATGTGGCCTTGCATGTTAAGCAGAGATCGCCTCTGAGTAGACTATATGCGACAAGAGTATAGCTGGAGTTTTTTTTTTTTAGACAGCATAGGGCATCTGCTTTAGGCCTGTGATTCTTTTAGTGAGGTATTTCTGCGATGTTTCCAGTTGTTGCAGATGCCTTGAAAGGTACATACCAAATGGGGGCATTGTATTCTATAATGGGTCTAATGAGGGATGAATACAGTGGGACAATGACCTCCTTTTTTCTGGATGAAAAGCCCTTTGTGATGAGTTGTGCCATATAGAAGGATTTCCTGACTGTTGTGGCAATGTAGTTATCGAAGGTGAGACCACTGTCCACCTGTGTCCATAAGTCTCTTATCACACTTCGTGTTTAGTGTACTGACACCTATGTGGTAATTCACAGGTACATGGTTTTTCCCAAAGGAGATAACTATACATTTCTTGGCACCGAGCTTGAGCCCATGGCTCTGACACCAAACATCTGTTTCTGTAAGGCCCTTTTGTAGAATATCCACATCATCTGGGGATTAAATAATGGCTCCCAGTTTGCAGTCATCTGCAAACTTTGTTAGTTCATTAACTCAATGAAATTCACCCTAGGTCTGGCCTCCATGGCATGGTATACCAGTGGCAGACAGTAACGCCTGAAATAACATACTCCCCACACAGATAACCTCTAGAAACTTCCTAAAATACTCCCCTCCTAATAAACGCACATGATACATAGGGATACAACTGGGTTGAATCGCACAGATAGGCTTATAAAGACCGTGGTGGTAGTTAGCTAGTATATACATAGGAATCCAAGACATGGAGTCCTGAAGGGTCACAAGAAAGTACAGTTCACTGTTGCAGTCATCACACTTTGGTTATCTGCCTGCAGGTAGCCCTCAGTCGGCCCGAATACCAGAGTCTTGGGATTTCTGCATTGGATGCTCTCTCTTCCATGACGTCAGGTCGTCAGAGGTATAAAACGTGCAGCAGACACCATTACATCAGTTTGTCTTGCCCCAAATGTCAGGAGCCCCCAAAATAGGAAGCTATTACATGGTGTGGAATACCTCCAGTAAAAGTTAAATACCCCTACCATAAAATATGGCCAAAAAACAGATAGGTAGAAAGTATAGAAAGGACCAGGGGGCTGGAGGGAGGGAAACCAGGACTGGAACAGTGAATACACTCTAACATTTATGGTAAGTGTACACAAACTGTACTACGTTCTTCGCGTTTTACTGTTGCAGTCATCACACTTGGGTTGATTCCCAAAGCCGAGGAAGAGTGGAGGCAGTCTAGAAGTGTTAGGGCTGGCTAGCAGGCCTTGTAAGACTGCTGTAGCAAATCCAGCTCTGGATTTAGAAAAGATAGGTAAGTGGTAATGCCTGGTGAAGGTGTGTACAGAACTCCAGGTTGCAGCTTCCAAGATGTCCCTGGTAGGGACGCCCCCGAGAAATGCTGTAGAGGTTGAGGTAGCCCCAGTGGAATGAGTTTTGATCCCCTGTGGGGTAAGTTTTCCATGGTGTTTGTAGCAGAAATGGATGTAGTGTGCTATCCATTTGGAAATGGTTTGCTTTGAAATGGCCTTGCCCTCTGCCCCTGTAGCAAAGCTGACTATCAGCTGGTCAGATTTTCTGAAAGGTTTTGTCCTGTCAAGATAGAACCTAAGCTGTCTGTGCACGTCCAAGGAGTGCAGAATCCTTTCCCCTTTATTCCAAGGATTTGGGAAAAAAGCTGGAAAATGAATGGATGGATTGGTTTAAAGCTGTACTGGATAGCACCTTAGGCATAAATGATGGATTAGTCCTGAGGGAAATCCTGTCAGTATGGAAAATAATAAAGGGTTCCACAGTCATTAGTGCCTGTAACTCAGACACTCTTCTTGCTGACGTGATGGCTAGAAGTAAGGCTGTTTTCCAAGAGAGGAATTTTAACTCTGCTAAAGCAGCAGGTTCAAAAGGGGTTAGTGTGTGCTTCTCCAGTACAAAGTTAAGGTCCCAGGCTGGGGTGGGAGCTCTCCTAGGGGGTCTTAAATTGTTAGCTCCTCTCAGGAACGGTTTGATGAGGGGGTGAGAAAATAGAGGAGGCTCAGTATTATAATGAGCTGAGATGGCAGAGGCATGAATCTTAATGGATGAGAAGGATAGGCCTCTGTGGAGCAGCTCTGCTAGGTAAATCCAGGATTTGGGGTAAGGGGGGCACGGCTGCGTCCTTTCCTCGAGACTGACCCCAGGAACAATATCTTTTCCACTTTTCAGAATAGGATTTCCTAGTAATAGGCCTTCTGGCTTCAAGGATGATACCAAACACCTGTTTGCTGAGGGTTGCAGGTGGTGTATTCAGGGGATAAGCCAGGATGCAAGGTTTAGGGTTTACATCTGTGGATGCACAATCTGTTCCTCCTGCTGGGACAGAAGGGAGGGGGTCTGATGTAGGTGCCAGGGTGGCACTGCAGTCAGACTGCGGAGCAGTAGGTTACCAGTGCTGGCGTGGCCAGTCTGGGGCAATAAGGATTGCCCTTGGCCTGTCCTGTTTGATCTTGAGTAGTACTTTTGAGAGGACGGATAGAGGAGGAAAGGTATAAATTGAGAGGCTTTTCCAAGAAAAGGATAAGGCATCCACCTTCCATGCTCTGCTATGAGGATTTCTGGTGCAAAATCTGCTCAGTTGATGGTTTTGGGGGGAGGCAAAGAGGGCCACCTCTGGTGTCCCCCACCTCTGGATTAGAAGTTTGAAGGAGTTGTTTCCAGTTTCCACTCGTGTGGGTCCAGTACATTTCTGCTTAAGTTGTCTGCCAGTGAATATTGTTTGCCAGGCAGGAATTTAGCTTGCAGGTGCACTTGGTTGCTCAATGCTGTGTCTCACAGGGCCATGGCTAACCTGCAGAGTGGGTAGGAATGAGTTCCCCCTCCTTGTTTATGTACCACATGACTGTGGTGTTGTCTGCCTTTGTCAGGAGCTGTCCTGGAAGGGTAAGGTACTTGAAAGCTATCAGAGCATTCTGTACAGCTAGCATCTCTTTTTGATTGATATGCAGGGGGATTTGTCTCTGGGGTCCATTTGCCTTGAATGCATTTGCCTGCCATGTGAGCTCCCCCATGCATAGTCTGATGAGTCTCATCAGGGTTTGGGCGGCGGGGGATGAGTGAAAGGAAGTCCCTTGTTTTGGTTGCATGCCTCTGCCCACACCACAGGAACTCTGCCCTTAGACAAGGTATGATAGGAATCGCTGTTTCCAGGTCCTGAGAATGTTGGCAACAGAGACTTAAGTACCACTGAAGCCTCCTCATATGCAGTCTTGCATATAGAATTAACAGAATACATAAGGCCATGAACCCTAGGGACTGCAGTATTTTCCTTGCAGATAGCTGGATTTTGGTGGCCATTAGTTTGAAGGAGTTTGTCAAATAGACCTGTTTTTCTGGTGTGAGGAATGCCATCTGGGAAGCTGTGTTCAAGCTTGCTGGAAGTAACATTTTTTTGTTTAATTAGTTCCATAATATGTTGCTGGTACTTCAACATGTGAAACTGGCAATTCAAAGCCCTGATGACAAGAGTTGCAGAAGTATATACCTTCTTACCCAATCTGTCTAAACTCTAGAATGTCTGTCCGAAGGGGTAGGGTTTTGGCTGTAGTAGCCTTAATGCCTTTAGGTCCCTGGGAAATGGTCTCTGGATCCGCAGTAGGATTCTTAGGGAGAAATTTGTGAGAGTCAGGTACTCTGTAGTACTGGTCAGGTTTTCTAGGAGCTGGTGGTAAGGTGCCAGGAGCAAGACTGGATTCCATGAGGACATCATCCACAATATCCAGAATAGGGGGTATAGCTAGAGGCCTGTGCTGGTGAAAGTCTAGAAATTCTCTGAGTTTCTTTTTGGACTGAGGATAGTCTTGCCATTCCCAATGGAAATGCTCTCTCAAGGAATGCAAAGTTTCACCTAAAGAAAAATCTTCTGGAGGGGAGGCAGAGGGAATGGAATCCTCTGCATCACAATCCTCATAGTTAGATAAGAGTATGTCCGGGTAAAAAGAGGGATCCAAGTTATCAGACTCGTGGTCTGTAGAATCATAAGGAAATTCCATTCATTGTCTTTTAGCGGGGGAAGGCTGGCTTACCTTAGAGTAATAAGGTCTTCAGCCATTTTAAGCATTTGTTTCTGTGGCATGGAAACTTGAGCATGCACTTCGGTCGTCTGTTTTCTAGACGTAGTGCAAACTCTGGGCTTGAGAAACACAGTAGTTTCAGTCAAAAACAAAGTTGCCTGTTTAATACGAACATTGGAATGTTGGAATACACCCTCAGAAGCCGGTGCCTGTACAGCGGCACCGGTCCCATCCAAGGTAGAGACATCCGCACTTTCCAAAGTTGAAGAAGCATCTCGTGGCATACTAGACTCCGAATGGTCTCAGCAGAGGCCTGCGAATCTGTAGAAACAGGTACCAGGGGCTGCGAAGGCACCTCATTGAGTACCGGTGACTGGAGACTAGCTTAATGGAAGCGTCATAGTCCGTTTTGGACCTATGCGATCCGTCTTTATCCTTACGTTTTTTTCAGATCATCGGTAGTTGGATGGCTTATCGAAGCCATTTCGAAATGCAGAGAATGAGAGTGAAAAAATGTAGCAACAAAGACAGCCCAACGACGAATAGTTTGGGTGTTAAGGCACAATACCGGCAGCGAGGGAAGTCGTGGTCTCGGCCTAAACAGATGACAGAGTAAGAATGAAAATCTCTGTGAGGTATTTCCTTTCCACAGGCAAGACAATTGTTAACTTTTTCTGACATCGGTTAGAGCAAGAAAAAAGAATCCCCAACAAGGTACTTCGCTTTAGAAGACTTCAGGCTTGAAACTCGAAAAAATGAAAATTTCAGGTTGCGGCCGACCGGCAGTTGTGAACTGCTCCTACTTCGGGCTCCTACACAGCAAGAAAAGATGATGTAATGGCGTCAGCTGCATGTTTTATACCCTTGATGACCTGACGTCATGGAAGAGATGACAGCATCTGATGAAGAAATCCCAAGACTCTGGTATTCGGGACGACTGAGGGCTACCTGCAGGCAGATAACCCAAGTGTGATGACTGCAACAGTGAAACATGAAGAACATCTGTCTGTACTTCCTGCACATTGATGTAAACAGATTTTGAAAAGGACCATACATCCAGGACTGTCCACTTTGAAATGCCCCTCAACCTAGGGCTGACGTGTCTTATGACTGCCACAAAGAATATGGTTGGAAGAAAGGGATGGTCACAGGAAAAACTGTCCAGATCCATCCCATTATAATAAGTGGCACCTACAGGCCTGACTTGTGGATATCATGAGATACAGGCATCCTGAGACAACTGGAGAATTCTCATATAGCATCTTGCACAAAAACAAGATAATGAGTAATATCTGCCACAATGAAACACGGTGCCTTGAGACAAAGTCTGTGGCTATTGGCAGAGTTTAGGGATGAACATTTGGCTTGAAGACTGAACTCTGTCTCTGTGGAAGTCCTACTCTGCATGACCTCATTTCTAGTTGCACCCTATAAGCTAGCTGAAGAGACCACACCTGCAGTTTTGCCATGTTCATTATGGTCATATTCCAATCTCTGGGCATAAGATGCTTCTCCTTTCTGACACTAGACTTAGAATACATGGGGTAGGTAGGAAACGTCACCCAAACATTAAACACCTTGACCCCTCCAGTTTTTGATGAGCTGTCATTAAGAAAATGCATTTATTAAGCACCCTAGGAGTTGAGGTGAGAATAAATAAGAATCTGGAACTGGTATGGATTTGCTCTATGTCTGAAGCATAAAAATGACAAACTTCTTTGTGATCTTTATTGTGGGGAGGGAAATCCACATAACACATCCAAACTCATGTTAGGCAAGGAAAGACTGACTGCTACACAAAGGCTACTTTGAAGGTAAATGTATTCAGGATACCAAGATTCAATATTAGCCACAGGCTGAGGTCCTTTTGCACCAAAAAGAAATTTATAGCATTATGCATGCACTTCTGGTCTGGTGGGACTTCTTCAAAGGCTTTTCTGATTAGGACAGTCAAGACCTCCACCTTTGCAACTTGTTCCCGATAGGGTGAGGACATATAGTAAAAGACTGACACAGGAACAGGAGCCATCAGAAAATTGACTAACACCAGGACATAACTGCTCTTATCTAGAAACTCCTGGTTATGAATTTCAAAGTCAAAAGATGAAGAGACAACCCCATGGCATCTCTAGAGAACAGCAGTCAGCCAAGGCCTCTAGGGTGCTGCTGATCATCTTGCAGATGGACTGTAGCTCCCCTGATGATGGCCAAAAACGTTCACCGCTGGATCTGGACCTGTCTAGACAAATTACACTGGGAAACAGAACTCCAAGCAACTAATGCTGCTTTTGTGGCTGTTGCTCACACTGGAGCTAAAGTTTTGTGAGGACTCTTCTACATCCTGAACAGCAGGCATTGAGATAATCAGAATTTAACTATCAGCCATAAGAGTCTTCCCTTCTTTCACTATAATATCCAGATGCCCTCACTTATGACCCCAACAACAATGGTCCTTGAAAAGAAGCACTAATGAAGCTTGCTTTAGTGTCCCCAGGAAAGTCTGCCAAATACAGCCACGTGTTACCATAAAGCTGTGGCAGATTCCATAGCTCTGAATGAACTCTCAAAACCACATGAAACCTGCATAAGGTTCGCCATCCTAGTTACTGATTTGGACAATGATTTGCCTTTTATGGGTATGTTATGCGAAATATTGATGGCCTGGTGTATTTTTTCAGATATAACTATCTGGAAATTCACAGTAACACTAATAGTATAAAACACTACATATTACCTCGGGTCTCCATTGAAAAGTGCAGAGTTAAAATCCAGGTCCTCCTTATTTAGTACCAGGGGCGGCCCGTGCTATTGGACTGCCGGACTGCAGCCCCCTCAACAAAAAGAAAAAAATTTTTTTTAAATTCGCGGACTTCGCGCATGCGCAGTAGTCCAGACTACTGCGAGTCTACTGCGCATGCTCCAGGCAGTCCGGCAGTCCAGGTAGGGAAACATAGGAGACGTCTGTGCACTTTTAAAGTGCACAGACTCGCTGGGAAAACGCGTCGGGGCCGGACTGCAACAGCAGCAGTCTCTCTCGTCGGGACTGTGGATTAGGGTTTGGATCGCGGGAATCTCGCAGGACTGTGGATTATTGCGCGGGCATTTGGATTACGTTATGGAGAATGGGCAGCAAGGACAGGTAAGTGTGTTAATTATTGTTTAGAATGGTAGGGAAGTGTGTGAATGAATGAATGTATGCCTATTTGAATGGACTGGTGTGCATTTATTGTTTAGAATGGTAGGGAAGTGTGTGAATGAATGCCTATTTGAATAGTGTGTGTGTGTGTGTGTGTGTGTGTGTGTGTGTGTGTGTGTGTGTGTGTGTGTGTGTGTGTGTGTGTGTGTGTGTGTGTGAAAATGCCCCAGGTGCTCATGGTGGTGTGGTAGGGAATACCTCAGGCTTGAACCCTGTACCCTGTATGCAGGTGTTAAAGACTTGAGTTCCCTACCCACCACCATTTGTAAAAAAATTGCAGATTTTTGCCTCATATTTGATCTGATCTGTTCCTCATAATATCTGTGGTTTGTAAATGTTGCAATGCTTGATATTTGATGGTGTAGTAGTAGCATTGTTGCCTCACAGCTGCAGGTTCTCAGGTTTGATTCTTGGCTGGGGTTCCTTCTTTGTGGGGTCTGTATCTTCTCCCTGTGTTTGTGTGGGTTTGCTTTTGTGTCCTCCCATGTTACGAAGACATGTCTGCATTATTTCTTCCTGGGCCTCTGCTGAAAATTGCTTTTTTGTTCCAAGTCAGACTGTCCTGATTAACAAATGTTAAATAAAATTGACAGGCATTTGAATTTCAGACTTCAGGTTTCTGAATGTTTAATTTCTTACATATTTGATGGTGCAGTGGCAGTATTGTTGCCTCATAGCTACAGGATTTGTGGTTTGATTCTTGGCTGTGGTGCCTTCTTTGTGGAGTCTCCATCTTATCTCTGTGTTTGTGTGGATTTGCTCTGGTATCCTGCCATTTTACAAAGACGTGTCTACAGTATTTCTCCCTGGGCCTCTGCTGAAAATTGTTTTTGTTCCATCAGAAGTAAAATTGACAGGCATTTGAATTTCAGACTTCATAGTCTTCAGAAAATACATAGTAAAACAACTTTTTATTCTAGCAATAAATATATAGTAACACAACCTTTTATTATAGCAATTTTTATGTTTATAAGATGACTATTTGAAATTTTTCCTTATTTTTGGGACTGTAATACCCTGTTAGTGGCTTTGTCCAGGTTTTTTGTGCTAAGGTTGACAGCTATGGCAAGTACTGAATTCACTGAATATGTTTGAGGGCTGTATTCCCTCATTACTGGGTTTGTGCTAAGGGGTTGACAGCTATGGTGAGAACTGAATTAATTAAATGATAGCCATTTAAGTTTCAGTCTTCCTCTCGTTCACAAAACAGCTGATTTGGCGTAGTGGTATGTTGCTCTTGACTGTTTTGCACAGGGACCTTGTCTGTAAAATGTACAATGGTAACACAGCATTTTTCTTTCACAAAGCAGGTGATTTGGCATAGTGGTATGTTCTGACTCTTTTTTGCACAGGGACTTTGGCAGTAAAATGTATGGTGGTACCATGGTAACACAGCATTTTATTCTAGCAGCTTTCCAAGATTATACAAGCAATGTTTAATGTGTCCCTGGTTTTGCCCTTTTGACCCACCCCAATAAATTTTGCTTTTTCCAGACTTCTTGTGCTGCGAAGTTGAGATGCAGTTGAGTATTGAGCAGATTTTACAAGGAGCTGAGAGCTGCAGGGGAAGAGAAGTTTAGTGCTAATAGCACAACAGGCTGTGTGCTTGCTTTTGATGCAGAAGGTTGTTGGTTCTACTCCCATAAGGGGTGAATGCTGAAAGTTAAGATACTAATTATGAGCCTGTTATCAGTTTGCCATCCATTTCCTATTGCAATATTACTAGCTTATTTTTAATGTAATTTAGGCAATTTATTCCACAGGGGCATCAGACACTTTATTGTTCGATGAAACCATGAAATGTAAAGGTGATTGCTAGCACCAACCTCTTCATTACAGATTTATTTAACGTGGAATTATTTAGATGACTTTTTTACTACTTCAGAGATTGTGCATATTTACTGATAATGGTGGACTGTAGAATTGTGCATATTTACTGATAATAGTGGACTGTAGAAGTTTGAGTAGACTTTTATGATGGAAATGTTCTGAATTGGACAGTTTTGTTTCATTGTTTACTGGAAAAATGTTCAAAGCAATAGGAAGGTGTATCAAAGAGCACATGTATGTTTCATATGCAAGGGGCCTATGATTTGAAAACAGCCCAGAATTAATTTTCATCTGCCACGAGTAAAATGTATTTTCTTTGAATGTGGATTTTAATGTTGTTTCAGTGAATGTGAGTTTCAAGGGCAGAGAAGGTTTAATGCCAAGTTTGTTATGTCTTAGTGTTTGTGCCGTAAAATGCAAAAATAAAACTTTCAAATGAAGTTCAAATCATCATAGAAGTAAATCAGTATGCACATTAGTGTTTATGGTAAATGGAGTGAAATAGCAAATTAATGGATCATTGGAATGGCTGCAGGGAGGCTCCATTCGACCAGGGTTTTGTGAGGGGGAAGGGCAGCAAACTTAGACAGCCCCAGCTGAACCATACCTCCCAACTGTCCAGATTTTCAAAGAATGAATAGATGTTTTGCTTCTTATTTTTGATTTGTTCCTCATAAAAATGTGTGGTTTTCTGGCAAATCATTTAGGAATTAAGTCACTAAATAATGACACACCTAGTTTCAGACTTCATAACCTTCAGAAAAATGCATGCTAAAGTAAGACCTGTTCTATCAACTGTCCCAGTTTATAGAAGAGCATTTTTTAGTACTGTTTATATGTTCCCCCCAATATATTTGGCCTTGTCCAGATTTATGTCCCAGTTTATACAAGAGCAATTTTTAGTACTGTTTATATGTTCTATATCTGGCCTTGTCCAGATTTATTGCATTAACAGGTTGAGAGGTACATGCAAATAAATTGCTTTATAGAATTAGGCATAGCCAAACCTCTGAACTGTCCCTGATTTTGACTCAAAATGTTGCTCTTCCCCTAATGATCCCTCCAAAAATAGCAATTTTGGAAGAAAACATGGAGGGTTTATAATTAAGAAATAACTGTAATAATCAGATTACTTTTATTTCAGAAATGCATGTAGATTATTTTATTTTGTCAGCTGCTCAAGTTAGCAGTACTAATATTAAAGTGTCCCTTCTTTGACAGGTTCCCAGCTGTATTGTGTTGCTATTTTATATTTTTACATCACATTTTTGGTCCATTTTTCATAAAATTGTGTTTTTTGGCAAATTAGTGACAAATAATTAAAGACTGAAGTTAGAAAATAATGACAGACATTTGAGTTTCAGATTTCATACCATTCAGAAAATTCATACTAATGCAAGACCTCTATTAGCTTTCTAAGGTTATAAGAGCGATATTTTAAAAATTGTCCTTATTTTTGGGCCTTTGTCCCATTTCTTTGTATGGCTTTGTCCAGATTTCTTGCTCTGAGGTTGAGATGTATGACAAATGTGTCAGGGCCATCACAAGTCAGCCAGAGACATTTCAAACTGTGACATACTTGTTACACCCCACTCCCCATGTAGTGACTCTGGATGTGTCAAGCAAGGCAAGGAGTAGTTATGCAGTGTAAATGTGCAGAGAATCCCACCCATCCAAGGTAGACACAAGTACTACAGTGGCTTTTCATCTGTCCTTGATTTTTGCAGAATGGTCTGGTTTCTGTCATATTTTTTGTACTGTTGATTTATGCTTATTACTCAAAGTGCATGTTGCTCTGTGTTTAAGTAGCAATACTTTAATGACCATCAGGTAAGCTTGGCTGAGATTGCAAGATGCAAGTAAGCTTTAATAAGCATACTGTTAAAGAATTGCCAACATTGAAAGCCTTTCTGTTGCCATGTAGAGAATACTTAACTAGATAATGTATAAGCCTTGGGTATTGAAATGCATATGCCAGTATTTGTAATAAAGGACAGAATTACATTATTTTAAGAGTCTCATTACACTTGGAGACTTACAGTCATCTCTGCAGGCTTTAACCATAAACCGAATGCCAATCGTGTGGTCTATAACCTGTACAGTAATCCTTTTAAGCAATGTATCTTGAGCTTATTTCTTGTTTGCTTTTCATTTTTTTACTTTGATCATGTTTTCCCCATGAAACAAGTAGTTGTTAGGCAGCAGGTCTTTTTTTGGATAAGGAACATTTTTACAAGTGGGGGCATCAGAGATTTCTACTTTCAGCATGTTACTTTAATAAAGCTGAATATAAATTATAATTAGAACTGCAGTGCAAGAAGTGGTTTGAGTTGAGTGCTGCTTGTTTTTCTTATACTTGATTTTGACTGGCATTCCATTAATGTATTTAGAAAAAAGTAATTTATTTCTTCATGCCTCACAACCTTTTTTGTTTCCATCTAGATATTAAGCTGTCATGCAGCCAATGCATTGAAATATTTTTATTCTTCTACACTTCATTTTGTCTTGATTGGACTCTCATGACAACTGTTTGGCACCCAATGCAGTATATTTAGTTTTTGTGGTTTGCTACTACAGGTGTTTGTGTGTGGTAGGGAATACCTCAGGCTTGAATCCTGTACCTTGTATGCAGGTTTTAAAGACCTTAATTCCCTACCCACCACCATTTGTGAAAAAAAAACTGCAGATTTTTGCCTCATGTTTGATCTGATCTGTTCCTCATAATATCTGTGGTTTGTAAATGTTGTAATGCTTGATATTTGATGGGGCAGTTGTAGCATTGTTGCCTCACAGCTGCAGGTTCTCAAGTTTGCTTCTTGGCTGGGGTGCCTTCTTTGTGGGGTCTATCTTCTCCGTGTGTTTGTGTGGGTTTGCTTTTGTGTCCTCCCATGTTACAAAGACATGTCTGCATTATTTCTTCCTGGGCCTCTGCTGAATTTTTTTTTTGTTCCAAGTCAGACTGTCCTGATTAACAAATGTTAAATAAAATTGACAGGCATTTGAATTTCAGACTTCAGGTTTCTGAATGTTTAAGTCTTTGCATATTTGATGGTGCAGTGGTAGTATTGTTGCCTCACAGCTATAGGTTTTCTGGTTTGATTCTTGGCTGGGGTGCCTTCTGGCATCTCCTCCCTGTGTTTGTGTGGATTTGCTCTGGTGCCCTGTCATTTTACAAAGACGTGTCTGCAGTATTTCTCCCTGGGTCTCTGCTGAAAATTGTTTTTATTCTGTCAGCAGTAAAATTGACAGACATTTGAATTTCAGACTTCATGTTCTTCAGAAAATACATAGTAAACACAACCTTTTATTCTAGCAATTTTCTAAGTTTATATGATGAATATTTGAAATTTGTCCCTATTTTTGGGACTGCATTCCCTCATTATTGGCTTCATCCAGGTCTTTTGTGCTAAGGTTGACAGCTATGGCAAGAACTGAATTCACTGAATGTTTGAGGGCTGTATTCCCTCATTACTGGGTTTGTCCAGGTGTTTTGTACTAAGAGGTTGACAGCTATGGTGAGAACTGAATTCACTAAATGATAGCCATTTAAGTTTCAGTCTTCCTCTTTTACAAAGCAGCTGATTTGGCGTAGTGGTATGTTGCTCTGTTTTGCACAGGGAGCTTGGCAGTAAAATGTATGGTTCTAGCAACTTTCCAAGATTATACAAGCAATGTTTGTGTCCCTGGTTTTTGGGCTTTTGACCCCCCCCCAATACATTTTGGCTTTTACCAGTTTTCCTGTGCTGCGAAGTTGAGTATTGAGTAGATTTTACAAGGAGCTGAGAGCTGCAGGCGAACAGAAGTTTAGTGCTGCTTAAGTGAAGTTGGTTTGCCTTGTTAATAGCACAACAAGTTGTGTATTTGTCTTTGATGCAGAAGGCTGTGGGTTCTACTCCCACAAGGGGTGGATGCTGCTGTACTGAGAATGTTCTCCTTGGTGAAGATACTAACTAGGAGTTCGTTATCAGTTTGCCATCCATTTCCTCTTGCAATATTACTAGCTTATCATTTTTTTAATGTAATATAGGCAATTTATTCCTGAGGGGCAACAGGCACTTTATTTTTCGATGAAACCATGAAATATAAAGGTGTTTGCTAGCAACAACCTCTTCATTAGTTACATATTTCTTTAATGTGGAATTATTTAGATGACTTTTACTTCTTCAGAGATAGTGCATATTTACTGATAATGGACTGTAGAATAGTGCATATTTACTGATAATGGACTGTAGAATTGTGCATATTTACTGATAATGGACTGTAGAATTGTGCATATTTACTGATAATGGTGGACTGCGGAAGTCTGAGTAGACTTTTATGATAAATGTTCTGAACTGGGCAGTTTTGTCATTATGGGTGCGTGCATTTTGTTTCATTGTTTACTGGAAAAATGTTCAAAACAAATTTAAAACGCCCTCTAACAACTGTAATATATTGTACAAGGAATATAATTTAGTACAATGAGGAAGGTGTATCAAAGAGCACATGTATGTTTCATATGCAAGGGGCCTATGATTTGAAAACAGCCCAAAATTAATCTTTATCTGCCACTGGCAAAATGTTTTCTTTGAATGTGGGTTTCAATGCTGTTTCAATGAATGTGAGTTTCAAGAGCAGAGAAGTTTTAATGCTAAGTTTTCATTGTGAGACTGCATTGCTTTGTTTAGTAGATGACTTAGTGTTTGTGCTGTAAAATACAAAATAAAACTTTCAAATGAAGTCCAACTCATCATACAAGTAAAGCAGTATGCACATTAGTGTTTATGGTAAATGGAGTGAAATAGCCAAGTAATGGTTCATAGGAATGGCTGCAGAGGCTCTTCAACCGTGATTTTGTCAGGGGGGAAGGGCAGCAAACTCAGACAGGCCCAGCTGAACTATACCTCCCAACTGTCCAGATTTTCAAAGAATGAATAGATTTTTGCTTCTTATTTTTGGTTTGTTCTTCATAAAATTTGTAGTTTTCTGGCAAATCATTTATTAATTAAGTCACTAAATAATGATACACTGAGTTTCAGACTTCATAACCTTCAGAAAAATGCATGCTAAAGTAAGAACTGTTATTCTATCAACTGTCTCAATTTATACAAGAGCAATTTTTAGTACTGTTTATATGTTCCCCCAGTATATTTGGCCTTGTTCAGATTTACTGCATTAACAGGTTGAGAGGTACATGCAAATAAATTGCTTTATAGAATTAGGCATAGCCAACCTCTCAACTGTCTCCGATTTTGGCTTAAAATGTTGCTCTTCCCCCTAATAATCCCTCCGCAAAATAGCAATTTTGGAAGAAAACATGGAGGGTTTACAATTAAGAAATAACTGTAATAATCAAAGTTATAGATTACTTGAAATGCATGTAGATTCTTTTATTTTGTCAGCTGCTCAAGTTAGCAGTACTAATATTAAAGTGTCCCTTCTTTGACAGGTTCCCAGCTGTATATTGTTTGGCTATTTTATATTTTTGCATCACATTTGGTCCATTTTTCATAAAATTGTGTTTTTTGGCAAATTAGTGACAAATCACTAAAGACGGAAGTTAGAAAATAATGGCAGACATTTGAGTTTCAGATTTTATACCCTTCAGAAAAGTCATACTAATGCAAGACCTATTCTATTATCTTTCTAAGTTTATTAGAGCAATATTTAAAAATTGTCCTTATTTGTGGGCATTTGTCCCACTTCTGTGTATGGCTTTGTCCAGATTTCTTGCTCTGAGGTTGAGAGGTATGACACATGTGTCAGGGCCATCACAGTCAGCCAGAGACATTTCAAATTGTGACATACTTGTTGCACCCCACTCCACCATGTACTGACTCTGGATGTGTCCAAGCAAGGCAAGGAGTAGTTATGCAGTGTAAATGTGCAGTGTGTCCCCCCCCCATCCAAGGTAGACACAAGTACTACAGTGGCTTTTCATCTGTCCTTGATTTTGCAGAAAGGTCTGGTTTCTGTCATATTTTGTACTGTTGATTTATGCTTATTACTCAAAGTGCCTGTTGCTCTGTGTTTAAGTAGCAATGCTTTAATGACCATAATGTAAGCTTGTCTGAGATCATAAGATGCAAGTAAGCTTTAATAAGCATACTGTTAAAGAATTGCCAACATTGAAAGCCTTTCTGTTGTTGCCATGCAGAGAATACTTGACTAGATAATGTATAAGCCTTGGGTATTAAAGGACAGGATTCCATTATTTTAAAAGCTCATTACACTTGTTGGAGACTTCCAGTCATCTCTACAGACTTTACCCGTAAACTAAACAGAATGCCAATCATGTGTGGTCCATAACCTGTACAGTAATCCTTTAAGCAATGTATCTTGAGCTTGTTTCTCGTTTGCTTTTCATTTTTTACTTACATGTTTTCCCCATGAAACAAGTAGATAGTTGTCAGGCAGCAGGTCTTTTCTGGATAAGAAACATTTTTACAAGTGGGGGCATCACAGAGATTTCTACTTTCAGCATGTTACTTGGCACTTTAATAAAGCTGAATATAAATTATAATTAGAACTGCAGTGCAAGGAGAAGTGGTTTGAGTTGAGTGCTTCTGGTTTTGCTTGTACTTGATTTTGACTGGCATTCCAGTAATTTATTTAAAAAGTAATTTATTTTTTCATGCCTCACAACCTTTTGTTTCCATCTAGATATTAAGTAAGCTGTCATGCAGCCAATGCATTGAAATATTTTTATTCTTCTACACTTATTTTTGTCTTGATTGGACTCTCATAATGATGGTTTGCCATGCCACCCAGGGGAGTGTATTTAATTAAAGTTAGTTTTTGTGGTTTTGAGCATAGCTCCTCCACTTTCTGGTTGGCCACACCCCTTCCCCTTGACCCCACCCATTCAGCTGGCTCCTGCAGCCCCCCTTTGATTTGAAGTCACCAGCCGCCACTGTTTAGTACAGATTCTGACATGAAGAAAGAAAGCTTCAGTCTTTCATCCTTATCCACATCAGGATTAACGTTTTCAAGGATGAGAAAATCATTGTTAATTCTAGATTGCAATAGGAAAGTTTCAAGAACTGAACATCCCTGTGACGCTTCCTAAAGAGCTACTGTAGGAGCTGCAGCTCTAAACTCCTAATCCTGAAGCCTAAGAGCCTAATGAAGACTAGTGCTCACATTTGGCAGAATGAAGGAGAAAGTCAGGGATGAACAAACACACAACACCCAAATAGTAAGAGTAAGGAATGCAGTTCACACAAACATTAAATACTGGCAAGGTGGTAGGCAATGAAAAATAACAGGCCTACTTTGACCATGACTGAAGATATGCTGGCAAAAACATTAAAACGTAGGCAAATGAACTGAAAAGCAAGTGTGTGCACCGAGCAAGCACCTGTATGAGGACAATGTTCAAGAATTGGCCTTTAAGTCAGGTACTTATAATAGATACCTTAAACAGGTAGTCTGACATAAAGAGAAGGTACTGGTGTCAGATGCGACCCTAGAAGGTTCACCACAAATAGGTCAACATCACAGATGCCCAAAATGCAAGTGATAAAGTTAACTTGCAAAACTGTTGGTGGAGGGGGAGAGAAGGAGAGTGTCAGTGAACAGGGGGCTGCAGCAAAGGAAGCAGACAACTATATGTTGCCTTGAAAACTGGCACAGTGAAACCATGTCCAGGCTGAAAAGGAAAGCAACACATTAAAAAGAGGGTGAGGGGGTGGAGGGAATCCTAAAAAATATGGAATGATAACATTTGGGAGTGCCCTCTGGACGGATATGGGGTGGGTAAAAATCACAGCAGAGTTCTCTCTCTGAAACAGGATTGCAGACAGCACAACCACAGTCAAAAGTACTATAACATTTGGGAGAAACCACTGTAATCAGTAAAGTCACGACACTGACCACCATTGCAAACAGAGTTTGGGCGAAAAATAGACCTCTAAAATCTAAGCTGTCAGTCCGCTCTGAAGATGATGAACATTAGAAGTGGAAAACAATGGAAGGAGGCAGGGGCAGCATGATCAACTGGAGTACTAGAGCACCTGCAACTACAGATAAAGGCTTGGAGGCCACACCCATAAAGAAATCTGAAACTCCAAACAGCTTTATATCTGCACTTTCATCTGTCCTAGTGCCCAGATTTATTGCTGCTAACACTCCACAAGCAAAATGTTTTGTAATAGAGAGAAAACTCTGTAGATCTTTGTGCCTATAGTCTTGTAGCCACAGAGAAACCTAAAGCAGGCTTCTTCGGCAAAGTTACCTTGACCTGGCCAGAGCCTTGAACACTATTCCCCACTTGGGCATAACAGATCAACTCTCTCAACTAGGCATCAATCTGTACGTTACCAGATGGGTAGCTAACTGGCTCACTGATAAAACCCAACTTGTCAAAGTAGGGGAAGTAGTGGCAAATCCCAGGGGTTCGGTCTTGGGGGGGGTCCTCTTATTTGGGATAAACTTTTCTGAGGTAAAGGCCAAAACCAGTGGGCTATGGCTGACCAAGCTTGTAGATGACTGCAAGTTGGGAGCAGTCATCAATTCCCCTAGTGACGTGCACATCCTCAAGAGGGTCTCACCCAAACAAATGACTGTTGCCAGAAACATGGCCTCAAGCTGAATACAAAAAAATGCATCATCCCCTTTGGGGAGAGAGATGCCCCACAAATGATCACATTAACAACAACGTTTTAAGCATGCAGTCAGTTGCGAGGGATTTGGGCACCCAGATTGAGAGCAGCCTGACTTTTGACCACCATGTTGCTTCCATTGTACAGAATGCATTCTACATGGCCCACTTCATAAATAAGTAAGGGTATCTCATCCAAGGACAAGGAGGTCGTAATATCCCTGTATTCTTCCCTTACAAGGCTTATTATTAAGTACAACGCCCCATTCTGCATGTACCTCGCAAAGCAAATGCAGCAGCTTGACAGACCACAGAGGTTCCTTACCAGGAGAATCCAGTGCCTCAAAAGTCTACCATACACAGACAGGCCAAAAGCCCTATCCCTCTACTCTGTTTCATAAAGACTCCTCAGAGGTGACAGCTGTCTGGCATACGAGGCAATCTTAGATCCCGCCTTGATGGGACTGCTGCATATCCGCAAGTCAAGCTCCACTTAAGTAACCGGCACACACGGCCTCAACCTGGTCTGAGACATCACTAGGACTTGCTGGCAGGACAGAGGTGTCCCAGAGACTCCCCCATCTATGGTATAGACTCCCTCTCCACGTCAAGCAGAGTACCTCATTACCCCTTTTTAAGTGCAATCGGGAGAACTGGATGGGAAATAGGGCTCTGGGTACTGATTTGTCTATGCATGGACTAAACTGCTGGCTGGGCTTATAAGGACCTCAGGGCCAATAGCCTGGTAACCTCTATGATCCTATGAAACCTGTATCCACAAATGGCATCCACTTACTAAAAAATCCACCTGCTGATAACAGGCAGGCAAAAAAGAGAATGCATTAAAAGAAATTCAACTGCCAGCAATGTTGGCAGGTGAGTGAGCGACTTCAGTTTTCTTCCTGGAAAGCAGAAGAACTAAATGGAAGATATGAAGGCCTGACAGCCACTGGATGTAGCAAGGTGTTAGTTAAAAGAAACAGTTGAACTGAGTATGCCAAGCTTCGCTGCTAGAGATTCTCCTGAGATTACATCAATTTTATTCATCAGTGGTATAAAATGCTCTTAAAAATCCAGTCTTTCATGTTCAATATTTAATTTTTGAGTTATGAAAAAAAATGTTTTAAATTAAAATAAGTAACAACTTCAACACCAGTAAGTTAATCTGACAGCTTAACAAACCTCATCTGATATAACTGACTTTTTTAAAAGGTGGTTGAGGACAGTGGGTGCCTGAAGAGGATTCTTCATAAGCAAGAAAAAGTTGTGGCCAAGTAAAGTCCCATCAGGAGCAACTCATTCAAAGGTGTCAGCTTAAATTTAGCCAGCATAGTGCTGGTCCACAGTCAAAATAGATTTAAGTACAGAAAAGATACACAGCAAGCACAGATGGAAAATCTGCTTCAAATTACTGCAGCTCCTCAATTAACTAAACAGATCTTAAAATGGACGATCCCAACGTTAAAAATTTGGGTCCAACTCTTTCTGAAGAGGAAGTGACAATGTCCTCATCAGCAAAACCCACTTTGTTGAGTCAACATGAAGCCCTACTTCCCCTGTCAGCTTACTGAGTATATGATATTCTGTTGAAGTTTAAATATGTGCTTCCCATACGGAAGCAGTTTACTTTCTTTCACAAACGTTGCTTATTTTCTAAGAATCTTTCCTTGATGTATAAAGAAAGAAACTGAATGCTGCTCAGCGATCCTTTGTATTTAATTTATTTTGTTCTTTGCAAGTTGTCATTTACAAATGCACTTGTTGCTGGTTTCTCCCTCTTTCTCCAGATACCCAATAAGACTCCACACTGGCACAGGTATAGAGTTTAAATCTCAGTTGAGTGGCCAAGCCAAGTTCTCCAGCACCCTGTGTCCAACCAGTGCTTTGTGTCCCTGGCCAAGTAGCCGACAGACACACACACACACACACACACACACACACACACACACACACACACACACACACACACTAGACATTTGAATTGTGAGCAGGGGCACACGCAAACACAGACGCACCTGGGAGCTAGCATAGGTTTACTAGCTATGCCCCCTTTTGCCCAGACTATAAGGTAGTTATCACTGCCACAAGCCAACTCCTTATCAGCTACTTTAATGCCCTTAAAGGGTGTCCAATCTTACTGTGCAATATTAATATAAATGTTAGTTTGACCAACAGCAAGGCTAATAGGAGTAGCCCACAGTGTCACCAAATAAATATGCAAGTACTCTCAAATTTTAAATATCTCTAGACATATCAGCCAATGAAGCGTTTAAATATATTTAATAATTAACAATAAAAGAAGAAAATATTCAGTATATATTCACAGTGACATCAGAGTTCAAAATCACAGGAAATATTTAAAACAACACTGCAGGACAGTCACAAATAAAGAAAAATATCTAAAATAAGCTTCACTATATTCCTGGCTGTATCTAAGAGTTACTATACCCTAGAAACTTACTTGTAGAACAAGGCAGACGTGTGGTGAATGGATCTTGTCAGGTCCAAGACGGAAAGCATGTCTCTCTAAGAGAGAGAGTTCTCAAATTAATATCTCAAATATTACTGCTGGGATAGCTGGAAGAGTGATATCATTTCTTGTTATCTGATACTACGCCAGGTGAAACACCTATTGCCGGAAGAATCACATGGCAAACTACTTGCTGCATGAAGATTCCCCGAGGTGGAATTACTTAAAACTTGTTGTGAACTCAGCTACTATGTATGCAAAAGATTGGCATTGCTATCCACTGAACAACTATTGTGACCAGAAATAACAGTAGCATTAAACCCACAGAATCTAACATTAACCCCAAACTCTCTCTTACTGCTACGTTGTGAAGGCAATGAATTATAGACTTCACATATTGCATCTGTCTGCTGTCTCACAGTTCCATCCGAAACACAAGTAAAATGATGTACTCCACACTCATTTGTCACAGAATTCACATTATTACAATTAACATTATGCCCATCACAACTAAAAGTACTGAATTCAGGTTGCAATACAACTAAAATGACTAGGTAATGAAGCCGCATTGAATTTGTCTAATCTGTTGCTGGAAAGTGAAGTATAAGTGAGTTGAGACAAACTAATATGCGGACCGACAGATCCACAATTATTAGTGCTGCAACCTGCATTAAATGAACCAAGTCTGGGGTTAATGCATAAATTGAGCGGTACACAAGTGTCATGAAAAACAGAATTGGATCCATCATTACATCTGTCCGCAGCTACATCACGAACGCTGTTGCTATGCTTTTTAGTTACTGAGACTCTTTGCTTAATCAAAAGAGCCGAACACAGGATTTATACATAGACTGAGTGGAACATCCGTGCTGCCAATATTATCAGACAACTGTAGTGTTTTGAGGGCTCTCCGTACAGGGGTCTATATCATATAAGCGAATTGCACAAAATTGCAAATGCTCATAATATCAAATGTACCGGACCTAGAACTTCCTATCGTGGGGGACTGCACCCCCCACACTAAATATATATTCCAACTCCGAGATTGCACTACAGTGAGGAAAGGGCAAATATCCCATTCTTCACTGTACCGCGATCTCAGAAAAAGCACTTAGAGGTCCGGTACGTTCGATATTATGAGCGTTCGCTATTTGTGCGATTCGCTCATATGCTATAAACCCTCCGTACACAGCAGCTGAGTTCACAACAAGTTTCAAGTAATTCCACCTCGGGGAATCTTCATGCAGCAAGTAGTTCGCCATATGGTTCTTCCAATGTTTGCGTAACGGTCGTCCCAATGGCCCAAGCTCATAATTACCGCCATTTTCATCCCTCTAGTGCTCAAACTATGGACAATGACTTATTCAGTCTGTTAAATTATGAAATGAACAGTAACCCATTTTTAGACAATACGGAGCCTCTTATCAAGTCTACAACGGAGAGTTCTTCAGTTTCTTTTGATAATACCAACGAATGCAAACAATTATTAATGAAACTTGAACGTAAATTCATGTCTTTTAACAGTGTGGAACTAGACATTCAGTTCCTTAATACTTGCCTTCGACAATCCATAGTCCCTAAAGGTTTAGGACTTCACAAATTTTCTAATAGAACTATTTTTAATTCTGAATTACACACGGAGTTGAGAAAAATTTATAATGAAGCTAGACTCAATGCTCTTAAGGTCATCATTAAGGACAATGAGAAGCAACTACTTAATTTAAAGGCTGAAATGATTTCTCTTAATGACAGTATTCTCAATCATCCACACTTCTGTATCTTCCGACAATTATATGACACAGTAGCTCCCAAAATTACTAGATATGCTGCTACGGTTTTAAATCGGAAGAAAAGTAAATAGCTTAGATAGAGATCCACATCATCATCGTACTGGAAAAGCTTATCCTGTTAGATTGACTGATCATTTTAACGAAGTCCCCTGTCAAGCCTAATAACAGTTAATGTTTTTGGTTATAACAGTGATGCCAGCTCCTCGTGGGGAAACAAGAAAAAGAAGGTTAGCAATTTTGTTATTTTTCTAGCAGGAATTCTTTCACTAATAGGGTAAATAACAACAATCACCACCAAGCCCATATTTTGCGGAGGAGAAGGGCTTCACGCAGTACTATTTCATGAGCAGGTATTAACACGGGCAGTCTTTCACACAATATTCACCCTGTTAACTTGAACGACAGTTCTGCTAATTTAACTGATGTGGTCACAAGGCAGAGTGCTGGCTCCTTTAATAGGGGCACAGTTAATGAAAGTTTTGCTAATTCCACAAGTGTCATTCCAATGCAGAGTAGTGGCTCTTTTATTAGGAGCACAGTTGATGAAAGAGTCTACGGTCAACTCTGGCACATCGATAAATACATTAGCCAATATATCAGGACAGAGTTGCTCTGTTTTACATCAACCTTCTAGTACATGGTTGCAACTTCCTTCCACTTCTATTGTTCAACCACCATCCATGTCTGCTCCTATTGCTAATGCAGTGTTAGATAATCCCTCTCCTAATTTAGTGCCACTGGATTCTGACATTACAGGTCCACAGCCAGTTTCTCATTCTCCCCAAGTTATTTCAGCCCCTCTTACTATGAATCTGTCAAATACTCCAAATACTAGAAGTAGCTCCTCAACTTCTTTTTTAGATGGAGATATGGAAGTGCTTCACTCAGAAGAGAACACAGGGTTTATGAATTATAACAGAAAAAAGAGAGGGAGAATAAAAGGCTCCTGATTTTTTCATCTACCACCCAGACACATGT